>NW_026634505.1:0-12757 GCF_024868665.1 Triplophysa rosa
AAAAATTTAGACTAATGAAAACTTTACATAAATGAACATGTATTGTAATACTGTATATATGGTACTTACATTATAGGGTATTACAATTTTATTATCAATTACAGCAAATATATTTTAATTTTACAGTATATAATATCACTATAAATAAAAAATAAGATGGGGTTACAGCAAAAATGCTGCATAAGTTTTTCATTTTTTAATTGTAATTAAGCAAATCAGTATATATTTGTTTTATTACTTTACCTCTTATTTCATTATCAGTAATTTACATACTTTAAATAGTTTTTTGTTTATTTGTTTTTAACCACAGAAGTCCATTTTCATGCAGAAATCCAACAACTACATATGATTCAAAAGATGTGCCAAATGGATGCATTTTGAGGCCCCAGTTAAGAAAAAAAAGCTATTTAAACTTAACATATTTTTAATTTACATTGATATCAATGTGATGTCAATATGACATCAACTGAACGCCATAACACGAAGTTGATTTTTGACGTCAACTCAATATCAAACATATTGGCCTATACTTACATTAATCAATTTCAGTATGGGATAAACCTCATATTTTCACCAATTAACCACCGGAAGAACTTGATGTATGATCTGAATTTGAAATGATGCTTTGCAGCATCTTGATCAAATCTTGTCTAATATTTGACGCTCAAATTGACATCAAGGCAATGCCTCGCTGGGAGCAAGGGCTTAACTCCGATCAATACTTGCACATTACAATCGTTCTCGTGCTATTTGGGTTAGGTCGGCTGAAAGTGACAGCGCGTCGTTTCTTTGGTCTGCGCCCTAAATAGCGTGTCTTACTGACATGAGCTATTAGCAACACTATACAATCTTGTTTCTGTGTGTAAATGTATATACGGTGTATTCAGAGCTCCGTTTCAAGCTGCCCGTCTGCCGCTTAATCTGTCTTGGGGACGGTACTTTCGAGTCAGATCCGTGGGCGTGGCTTGTTGGTTTTGACTAAATCTTTGGTGTTTCAAGTCTTACGAAACCTTTTAACACCCCTAACCCTAACCTTACTCTAACCATCTAAACTACCTATGATTGTTAAAATTGATGAAAAAACACGTTAGGGTGATGCACGTCAGACTCGAAACACCAAGGATTTAGTGAGAGCCGTACGAGACACAAGCGAGCAGCAGCCCTCGGGGAACCGGGAGTTGATTACGCCGTTAGTCTACAGTAAACACACACACGTATGTTAGAAACAAGCTGGTATAGTGTTGCCATTCGTGTCTGTGACATGAAAATAAACAAATGATGCGTTTTAAGTGGCGCTGTGTGTGGCGAGTCAACGCCATTCATGGCAGTCACAAATACAGCGATGATACAGCTGAAGTGGTCAAGTAAAACATCTCGTGTGATTTGACATAAATCCTCTGTAGGTTAAAGTATCCATGATCATTTCGTGGGAAAATGAACGACTGTGCAACGTACGGGAGCAAGAATAAACTTCCGTCTGCATTTGTCAGCTGCTCCGCAGTCCGAGAGTTTTCGGACAGACGAGAGAATAATGATAGCGGGCGGGGTTTTCTGTGAAATTGTACCGGTAAATTGTAGATAAACTGTCTGGATTGCGTTTACATTACACTGAGATCCGATCACAATGCGTCCCTCGACTACCTCTGGATCAGGACACGCTGATCGGATGACATTCCGATCAGAAGCGCGTTTACACTTGTCTTTTCAATGTGTATGTGGACAACATCCAGATACAGGTCGCATGTTAATGCCAAGTGTAAAGGCGCACATATTGGTCATAATTCCACGCTAACCCAGTCAGACTACCACTTCTAAAAGTGTCTACTCATCTGGCTTAAAGGGAATGCAGGTGTTAATCATTTTTTAGCTCTGGCATGACCCGCAGGTCCGTGTACCTTCGGATAATTCATTTATTCGTTTTTGTTTTCAAAACAGAAAAACGAATAAACCGTTCTTTTTTGACATATTCCACCGTATACGAGACTAATTTTTGGGTTGTTTTCCTCAATATTTCTTTAAGTGCATCAAATTAATATACAACAAAACCAAAACGAAACATCAAGTATTTTTCTTAACAAAGCGAATTTTGTCCACCGGAAGTTCAGCTGCACTGCCGCCTCTGGCGACGAGAGGTGGTAGCACAAGACCACTCTCTGAATTATACATATGTTCTGGTGTGTGCCACTAAATCCGTAAACAACCATACAGACACATAGGTAGACATTTCTGTGCAATGTAGAAGTATACACGCAGTTAATGAAATAAAGAATGGACCTATATGGACGCGCACGCGCATGCGTCAATGCTCGTGGCAGCGATGTATCTGACAGCGGGGGAGGTTACCATAGCCACCGTTAAAATGGATAGTGAGAGAGGCGCGTCTTGCACTTTAATGTGTTCAAAAATTGCACTTAGTTTGCACTTTGTATGTAGAAGTGTTTTGTCTTTTATGTTAACATTTTTACGAACAGTGCAAACAAAGTGCAATTTTTGAACACTTCTACATACAATTGTTGTATGTAGAACTGTTTTGTCTTTTATATTTTATACTGTATGTAGATCGACATACATGATGCTATGTTTATAAAAATAAGATGAGTTAATAAAAAACCTGTACTTTTCATTGCACGTTACATTCTATTACAAAAACTCCGCCCAAAACACAATAGAAAATGTAATGGGTTTCCTTGTAAGTACCATTATGAACCTTTGGGTTTTTATGCATTAAAACCAAAACTAAATTCCTATTATAACTAATAAATCCATTACATTTTCTATTGTGTTTTGGGTAGGGTTCTATTGTTTTTTTATTCTTAATAAAATGTAGTGAGTGGTGTGTATGAGACATTACATGTTGATCAAGCAGACTGTATATTATAAAAACTATTTCTTCACTTTACTTCTTCTTTTATCATGGGTCACTATGACCGGTTAACCTTTACATTCGCATACCTGAATATGAATGAATGAATAGCTTTTATTGTCATTGCAGGCAAAGCAAACAACGAAATTCTTAGAGCACCGGTAACACAAAACATAAATAAATATTTGTAATATAATACGACAAAAATGCCCTCTGGCCGGCGCTTCAGAGCACCAAACACCAGGACTTCCAGACACAGAAGCAGCTTCTACAGATAACTGCTCCTTAAGAGCAATATTCCACTTCCACTACTCCTATAGTGTGCACTATTGTGCCTTATTATATGTACATTTCATTTATACATGTATATAACATTACCTCTACTTACTACATGATCCATTTGCACAAGTGTACATACAATCTGTTAATATGTATATTCTACTATATACTACCCTGTACAATGTCTCTTATATGTTATTATCCCACATTTTCTGTACAATAGTCTTTATTTTATATATGCATATTTTAGAATCTTTTACACTGTAAATCTTATTATATTTGTATTGTCATTGTGTTGAATGTCTGTAGCTTCCAACATCAAAGAAAATTCCCTGTGTGTGAAAGCACACTTGGCAATAAATCTCTTCTGATTCTGATAATGAAAAAAGTGCAAAAAATTGGAAAAACAGCATTTTGACTAATCACTGTAAAATGAGCAACAAGGTAATAGACCAGATAAGGGAGATCTTAAAGTGCAGTGAGATAGCAGAGTCACATTTGAACATTTACTGTAGATAACTGTTTAGGATATGTATTGTCCTGGGATAGAAACTGTCTCTAAATCGGCTAGTGTGTGTTTTGGCTGATCTGTAACGCCTGCCAGATGGCAATAGTTCAAACAGACCGTGACCAGAGTGAGAGCAGTCTCTGGTGATTCTCATTCCTAACAAACCTTTATTTTAGACGCTCACTTTGCTTATTTGTTCAATCTCTTAGTAGTTATAACTTTTTACCAAACTCAGCTAGCCTATAATGTAATATGCAATGATAAGGACAGGTTTTGATTAACTCAGCTTATTTTTGTAAACAGCTATCATACATGTAGAGTTGTATAGAAATGTTTAGTCTTTTATGTTTAACATTTTCATGAATTTAACATTTGACAACTTTCACATTTTTAGTGCAAACAAAGGTGCAAAATTGTTTCAGACGTGCAAAACGAGCTGCTCTCACTATGAATTTAAATGGGAGCTATGGTTAAACCTCCCTTGCTGTCAGCTTTGCAAGCATGTATGCGCCCGCCCGCGCACGCACACACACATTCTTTATTTTATCAGAATCAGTCGCAGTTTTAAGTGTTTTAACTGTTCACTTCCAGTTCACGCTTTAACTTGTTAATTTCATGCTTATGCGGAAACTGGCAACATTCTGTTATCAGAATCAGAAAGAGCTTTATTGCCAAGTATGTTTGCACATACAAGGAATTTGTTTTGGTGACAGGAGCATCCAGAACACAGAGACCATAACACAATATACAGTGCACAGATGATTTAAATAAGGGCCTATGGGTATAACATTTTTAAGGAATACAATTCAATAAACATAAGATAAAGCTATAGAGAGTAAAGCTATGTATGTATGTAAAAATGTACAAGTAAAAAATAAAAATAGACTATTATAGTACAAGGTATGTGCTATATACAGCAGAATGAATGAAATATAATTTACATGAAAAGTTGTTTAAAAATAGATAGTGTATTATCTGGAGGATATAATTATTAATTGCACGTAAAACACCGTTTCATTAACTGCGTGTATACTTCTACATTGCACAGAAATGTCTACCTATGTTTCTGTACGGTTGTTTACGGATTTAGTGGCACACACCACTGAAAACATATGTATAATTCAGAGAGTGGTCTTGTGCTACCACCTCTCGTCGCCAGAGGCGGCAGTGCAGCTGAACTTCCGGTGGACTAAAATGCGCTATGTTGAGATAAATACTTGATGTTTCGTTTTGATTTTGTTGTATATTAATTTGATGCACTTAAAGAAATATTGAGGAAAACAACCCCAAAATTAGTCTCGTATACAGTGGAATATGTCAAAAAAGAACGGTTTATTCGTTTTTCTGTTTTGAAAACAAAAACGAATAAATGAATTATCCGAAGGTACACGGACCCTGACCGGTCCTTGTTAGTTTGATTTTCAATTTGAAACTGAACAAACAGGAACGAGAAAACAGAGCATTTTTTCGTCTTTTCGTTCGGTTAAAAAAACGAAAAAACGAGAATTCGGCTTGTTTTTCGTTTTTACGATCAAGATTAGAAAACGGATAAACGGCTTTAATTCTCGTTTCCACATGTGGGCGGGAAGAAACGCCCTCTTTCCGCGGATTGGTCAACCAAATACCGACCCTGACGTCATCATTTCTTCCTCAGTTCCAATGGACAGAATACAGGTCCTCCGCTGCTGTTGCGGATCTCTCACATTAAACAGCTGTACAAGGCAGATGTTCGACTGGGCGTTCTTCTTCGCAACCCAACGCGTCTTAAAGAAACGTTTATGTTGTAAATATTGATCTAATACTATTAACGCTGCAGTTTTTTTTGCAGCCTCAAGACGTAAAATTGTGTAGCAATAAAGCTCCGCGACTCACAGCCTCACAGCCAAGCACAGACCATTGCTCCTTCAAGTTTAAATATAGGCTAACTCTACATTTTGGTGGATCAGATTCTGGGTTATAGCCTATATGAATACTCTGACTGAACACACGCACAACACATTGGACGGAGGTCTCGTGTCTTTACGTAATTTAGCCTGAGGGTGGCCCTCAGATGTTGATTTATTAGCAGTGTAAATGTCTCAAGACATGTTATAATGATTTTTGTTGATTACATGAATACAGTACATGTTTGATAAGTTCATGCAGATTTAAAAAATATAATGTTTCAGAGAGAGTTGTTGATTTAAAATAGTTTAAACTGTGTTTGAAAAGTAAGCTCTCTTGTGTGTAATGTTCCTTTAATGCAACGTAATGCGTCACGTGACTCAGACGAGAGCAGGACTGTGGAACTGGGTCAGAGAGTAATATGGACGCGAACAGGCTGTTACACGTGCGGCTTCTTCAAAACGTATAAACTCTGCATATGGTCCAAGAGGCGCACACGGTATTTGTTTGTGTTTGTTTCTTGTTATATTTTGTGTTATAGAGTTTATGTGCTTTCACGTGTGTAATGTAATGTGTTGTGCTTTGTAACAATATGTAATGATGTGGTGAATGGGACTAATTGTTGAAGGATTGTGATTTGTGAAAGTGAATAATGACTGAGAGATGTGGTTAAGTAGTTTGTCTTTATTTTTTGTAGTTTTCACGATGTCTTACATAGACCGTGGCATCTTCAGAAACCACAGAGAGAGAGAGCAAAATAAAACATCTAAATGACATCTGTATGACTCGTGGCTGTTATTTATTGGATCAGTGCAGCTACAAGCAGGCTCTACAATAATACCGTAGAGAGGACACATATCCAATGAAAAGTGCATTTTTCACTGGTTTCCATCCAAATAATTGGATACAAAAAATCTGAGCCACCTTTATTGGAAAGTAAAAAAGTTTTTTCAAAGATTTCATATTATACTGTATATAATCAAATGGAAAATAGGAAACTACAAAAAAACATAATGTTGCCTTGAGGCAACATTGTACCATAATGGAATCCGATAAGGCCATACCAAACACACATATAATTACATTTATCTAACATTGCGCTTAACATCAAAAGACATTAAACACATTACGATTTGTAATGGTTTGGAGAAACGTACGAAGGATACACTTAGAAGAATCCCGTTAAGAGAGGAAATTCGTTTTTTCATATAATTTTTTTAATACCAATGAAAATACAGTATGACAAAATGTTTTATGTCAGGAGTGAGAAATAGATTTTAATATATATAACTTTTTATATAAAGAAAAACGGAAAGATAAGTTTTTTATTAGTGATTCTCTTCTTAGATCCTTTTTTTTGGTTAAAATATGTTCCGATTAATATGTGGCACAAATTGTTACCCCAGTTAAATAATTTAAAAATCATATAAAATTAAACTTTATAGTTAAAATTTGTTAGACACCATTTAGAAAGTATGTACGTTTTATTTTTACGTTATGGACCGTTTTTGTGAATTACATACTTTTATTTAAGTAAAGTTTTGAATGATTATTTAATATTTTAAAGCCGTTGAAAATGGCTTTAAGCAATGAAATCATCGCGACGCGGGTTTTGTGTAAAAATGAAAGACTGTAGAGGTCGGAAAGCGGTGTGTCTATGACTGATATTATATATTTAAGGCTTACATAAATCTGAGCAAGCTGACAAAGTATTCCTTACATCCCACACCAGAGCGCACCATCTTCCTTCCAAGAGAGCATCCAGCCTTTGCTGTCATATTTTGGAGAAAAGATGTTCGGGAATATATACACGAAAGCATTAGCCGCAGGTCAGTTTGTAACCAGGGCTGAGTAAAGAAAAACATGTAACTATTTCATTACCGTTACTTTTGAATGGTTAGTAATCAAATTATATCGGAAAGATTATGTTTAGTATTTCTATTTTTAAAATGAATATCAAATGTTATCAAATGTTTTGCGCACAAACAGGGGCGGACTTACCATTAGGCAAAGGTAGGCAATCGCCTGGGGCCCCAAAAGGAAGGGGTGGATTTAACCAATAAGCCATGTCAGCAGCCACGTAGAGCCCCAAGTAATCATCAAAATAGTCTGGATATCCCTGTTAACGTTTTACGTTATTACATCTGTACGAAGGCACTCCCCTCATTATAGATTAGAGTGGACCATTCCATTAGCACCGTATATGCGCGAGACGAGTTCGACACCAGCTAGAGAAAGTTAACGCAGCGGCGGAATTAGTAGAACTGCCCACAGCGAGAGTGTCATTGTGTGGTACATTAGCTGCAAAACGAAGTAAAAGTCGCAGGGAAATAAAACAACAAAGAACGCAACTATACCAGCGGAGAGGAAAAAAGATGATTTACAAAAGATTGTTGCCAAAGTCTCTGCTTTCCCCCCACACAAACTCCACCGCTGCTCCTACAGCAGCAGCGCCTCTCTCTCCCGCCAGACACAGCACTCTCCCGGCCACGAGCAATGATAATGTGCCGGTGAGTATTTCTCCATGAACACCGACAACACAGTTATAATGACTGACGACCAAAACATCTGTCAAACAAAGAGCACTGTGCGCTTGGTAGGAGAGGGCCAGTTCAAAGGTTTGACTCCGCTGCGCAGACCGATGGGCACATAAAGACATAATATAATAACGTCAGTGCAGTGCTAACGATTCGTACTGTACGCAGTAGTACAGAAATTTGGTCACATTTAAATGCATGAAAGGGCGGAGAGAGGGCACACTTTGTATATAGTAATCCCAGATCAGGGTTTTTCCTGCATAAAGAAATTGGAGGCGGCCGCTTCAATCAAATTTCGTGCCGCCTTAGACTCTCGTCAAAAATATGTCGAGTGTCTTTGTTGGGCTTGGACGCTGAGAGGTGAACAGGTGTGATGGTCGCTCTACCGCTGACAATGTGTGTACCTTTTTCTTTGTGACAGAACCGGAGGGTTTCCTTCCCCGTTTCTACATCACTATAAAAGTGTGCGGGATGATTAACAGATGGACTCGTGTCTTTCTTCCTCGGCTATGGCCATCTGTTCCATTGCGGGTAACGTTGGCTTAAACTCTCTGGCCCGCCGTTACACCAACGCGTTTTAGAGAAACGTTTATGTTGGAAATATTAATCTAATAATATTAACACGGCAGTTTTTTTTTTGCTGCCCAGAGGTAAATTGTGTGGCAAAGCTCCGCGACTCACAGCCCGGAGCGGATGTGAATCACAGACCATTGGTCCTTCAAGTTTAAATATGACTATAAATTTGGGTGTATCAGTTTCTCGGCTATATATGAATAGACTGACTGGGCGCACAGCACATTGGATGGAGGTCTCGTGTCTTTACGTAATTTAGCCTGAAGGTGGCGCTCTGATGTTGATTTATTAGCAGGCTCTACAGTCATACCGTAGAGAGGACACATTATATAAATTGTGTTTAAATATGTGCTTAATGAATTTTTTCTCAGAACAGTTCATTGTAACTGACTGTATGAATATGCTTACTAAAAAACACAAACTATTTGCAGGTTATTATAGCAATTTTCTATTAGTATTATTTTAAATGCTTTTTACGGAGCGTACCCCAGCTAACAGATGATACCAATTTTGGGTAATTTCGTGACTTAGCGTAGCTGGCACGCCCCTCCATGCAATCGCATTTTAAATTCAGCAATCAACAATATAATAATTTAATTCTCGCAAACATTTATATAAATAATTAAACTATATTACAATGTAAAATTCACAGATTAAACACATCAGAAATGTTTACAAAATACAAAATGTAATTATGCAAATAAAAATCAAGATTTCTTTCTAATATTTCGCCAGGGCGAGATTTTTTAGTGATTTGGGGGCCCTAGGCAAATCCATGTATGGGGGCCCCAACTATGCACCATTTTACTTTACTGCAACCCTTAGTTTTCTTCCTCCTCAAAGCACACAACTTTTCACCCCCAGTCAAAGTGACAGGGGAAAACTAAGCTTAATAAACAACACAGATACTGACTAATTAAAAAATATATAATAATGAATTCCCAAATGAAAAACATGGGATAAGTAACTTAACAAAACACTTATATTAAAGTTCTAAAAAAAATTGATGAAATGAAAACTAAGAAGTTATATAAAGCATTAAATTTATTAAATCAAACAGAAAAGTTGAAAAATTTAATATAAGCCTTTTTTATGAGATTTTTTCGCCCATAAGTAACCAGTCTAACTAAATGAGCAAAGCTCATTCACACCCTACGTTCTCTTGTAGTTCACTGAGCTTTGAACGATTCACTGATCTCTTACATTCTGTGTAAACGAATTGGTTCAAAGGAGTCATTTGTTTGCAAGTCGTTCTGATCGCAATGTGCGTTCATACTGGCGAACTCGCTGTGTACAGAATAAAGCTGATTCAACGAGCCAACTTCACAGCTAAAAACATTATAATGATGTACAGCAAGTTAATTTAGGAAATCTTTTCAAGAAATTCAAGAAAATGTAAATTGAACGTAAAACTCCTGAACAGCCGTGAAACACAGCTAATACAGCTCCTAATATAGCTCTTTTACTGAACTCTTCAGCGTCTCACTGCTGGTAACGAAACAGCGCCTCCATTGTTTCGTAACTGCAGTTACAAATGACAATCTGTTTAATAATGCAGGCAGTGTTTTTTGTGAAAATTGTAACAGGTATTGATTATAACTTGTGTTTTATTTTAAATTCACACAAAATCCTAAGTTTTCTGTTACATATGTGTATAAGAAAAGGAAAGAGATTTTTTTATGTTTTCCTGAGTTTTGTGTTTGTCGCAGTTGTGACGTCATTAGCGCGCTGCGCGCTCTCGCTTCAGTCCGCGGGAGGTCTGAGCGGAGCAGGTATTATTGTGTGTACTCCTGTTCAAAAGAGGGTTATAAGTGAAAATAATCACTAATTAAGTGATGTTTGTTAAAATGTAAACGAGTATGCACAAGTATGTAATCTTTCCTTTTAAAGATGTTTTTCCTGCATAAGTTGAAGTTTAATCGAGTGAATGCAGTAGCATGTGGTGCTAAATGCTAATGTGAGAGTGGCCTGTGAAGCGTGTCTGCTGATACTTTTTCTATGTTCGTATGTTTGACAGGAGAAGGCTGATTAAATATGCACTACATGTTATGCAACGATTAATTACTGCATTTTACAACTCATGCAGGTATGGTTATGAATTGGTTTTGTGATTTATTTAGTTATATGTGTTCAATCTAATTGGTTATATAAAATGCTGGATACGGAGATTTAAAGATGTATATTATAGAGTCGGTTAGTGTCCATGTATATTTAGAGATATATAGATATATATTGTATTATTTTCTAACTGTTGTTATATCTGATGTGAAATTAATTATTATTTTCTTGATATTCTTTATTATTGTAAATGGGATTGTGTATTGTGAACTCTCTTCAGTCCGCGGGAGGTCTGAGCGGAGCAAGGAGAAGGCTGATTAAATATGCACTACATGTTATGCAACGATTAATTACTGCATTTTACAACTCATGCAGGCAGTCTGCAGGAGATCAGAGCAGAGCAAGATAAAGAACCTCTGAACCAGCAATTGGACTCCAGTCTTTATTCATAACACACACTACACAACGCAGAGGGGTAGCTCTAAACCGGCTACNTGGGTTGAAAATCTAACCATGGTCCTTTAAACACGAAAATAACAATTTACATTAAAAAATATTTTTTTATTTTATTATTATATTTTAAATTATTATTATATGTGTGAAAACACCCAAAACAGAAAAAACCCACATCATTGAACATTGTGTGTGCTTGGTTCTTTTTTATTTCAAGAAATTGTTTGTAAACTGCCTGTTCAGCATGCTTTAAGATGTGCAGAACACACAAGAACTGTACCAAAGAAAAGATATGGACAGGTTGTATAATATATGTATAATACAGTTTGTCAATATAAATAATTTAAAATCTCAGTAGCTCAAAATAAACTGCAAAAATTCTATAATATTTCCTAAGAGAAAATAGTCAGTTCAGTTCAATGTACCGTAAGAATAATAAATCAATTGCAGTATAAAAAGAATGTTTACATTAAAAAGTTATTTTACACCTCTGCAAAATTTCATAATCCGTTAACATTAAATCAATTTGATATTTCCTGGGAGACATGGCCAGGGTACAAATAACAAATCAATTGCCGTGTAAACAAACAGATTTAAAATGTTTTTACACTCTAAAAGCACCTCTGAACAATGTTAGCTAAATTCAGTTAAGTCCAGAAGAAGTGTGATCACTAAGAATAATTACTGCTTAGCAGCATATATAAAAGCTCAAAGAATTCTTATCGCTGGGGTTTCATCTCCAGGAAGTCCATACACCACAGTCTGTAGAAACTGCCAGACAGGGGAGCACTGTTTAGAATGCTTCAAAGCAAACATCTACTGCTGCCTGCAATGTTTTTGCTCAAGTTCTTCTCCATTTGTTATCACAAAAGCCTGAAAGCACTGGTTGTCTTCAAGCCTGAGAACAGGGAAATTCAATCGTGTCTTGATCGCAGGTATTTAGACATATTGGTACTGATCTGAAAAGAAAAACAAAGTTAAAACTTGTAAGAGCATAGTGTGGAAGTTAAGCTTTAAAATAATATCTAGTATTAGTATTAGATATTAGTAGCTAATATCCATTACGGTTACATACTTGCATCAATCACTATTCATTTTAGTTTTTTATAGTTCTAATTTTAACAGTCAAATCCAATTATTTGGATGGAAACCAGTGAAAAATGCACTTTTCATTGGAGAAATAACAGGGCCGTCTGGCATGTGTACATGTTTTGAAAAGGAAACCAAACTACCCCTGTGGGTCATGTAACCACATTCATTGGTTAGTATTTGAGTTCTTCTTTCCTGAAAAGCATTGACCAATTAAACGGTTATCTTACTTTTTTAAAGACTGAAACTAATTTTGTTGCCTGGAGGCAACACCTTACCATAGATAAACAATGGATATGTGTCGTGCTAATAAATAAACATCAGAGCGCCACCCTCAGGCTAAATTACGTAAAGACACGAGACATCCGTCCAATGTGTTGTGCATGTGTTCAGTCAGACTATTCATATAGGCT
This sequence comes from Triplophysa rosa, assembly GCF_024868665.1. Lineage (NCBI taxonomy): Eukaryota > Metazoa > Chordata > Actinopteri > Cypriniformes > Nemacheilidae > Triplophysa > Triplophysa rosa. The sequence continues at coordinate 12,658 of NW_026634505.1, forward strand.
ATAACACAGAATCTGATCCACCAAAATGTATAGTTAGCCTATATTTAAACTTGAAGGAGCAATAGTCTGTGATTCACATACGCTCCGGGCTGTGAGTCGC
>NW_026634505.1:13415-16461 GCF_024868665.1 Triplophysa rosa
GTTTACTTACATTTCTCCAAAGTGCTTAATCAGATGTGACACCAAAATCCAAACCATGGCTCGGCTCTAGTGAAGTGAAATGCAGTGCTTCTCTTCAATACCTTTCACAATATCTTTGCCATCAAGTGTTGCCTGAAGAATGTCTTATATAAAAAATACAGTGCTTAAACAGAATCTTCTCAATTAAAACTAGGTTTCTCTTTATCAGTAACCATTAAATATTGACATAAGTACAACAGACAATTCACACGAAAAAGTAAACCTACAAATGCAGACACTTCCTTCATAGATATCCTGGACTCAGGACCATGCTGCTTATCACTTGGTATTTCGGTTACTTCTCTGGTAACTGTGCCAGGATTTGTAATTGATTCCTTTAAAGAAATTACAGTATAAATAGGATATGTAGTGTTGATTCATAAATTCTGAAAGACAAATGTGGGAGGGAAATTAACATGTATCATTTTAACAGTATGCATCATAATTTATTCGGAATGGTGTTACTGACCAACTCGTTTGTTCATGTTTAGCAAGTAAAGTAACCTAAAGTACTGTTAGGTGAGCTAACCTATACGGAAAAGGAAAAACACCAGTGTTCTGACGATCTGAGCTACAGCTGCTCAGTTTGCACAGAATGTCAGAACACTGCCTCCAATCATGATTGTGGTCGCTGATATCGCTTTCCGACGGATAAAAGGCTTATTCTGATTTATCAAGGAGTGGTATGGAAAACAGCAGTCGTGAATTGTCTGTGACGTTAATGGGTCTAAGCTAAGGCATTGCCGCCTGTTTCAAACCATGTTTAACGTTACTTGATTAAAGTCAAGTAAAAAGCCACTGAACTCTGTTAATATACTTTGGTTAAACAAATAACGTTCGATATGTTAAATGTACAACTAAGCTACACGAAAACTGTTGAAAACTGAAAACTCGTAGGGCGGGAAAGTACGTTACGGTTCTGACAGAAAATTACCAGGTCGGTCCCACTTCACCGTATCAGTAACACCAATTATTACAAACAATTTATGATACATCCAAAGTAATCTTAACATATAAATTTAAGATTAACTAATACTTATGTTCATTTTAAAGGAACTTACCCTCTGGCCTCAAAAATCCACCCGTCTTCAGTTTTCGTGCTCGCCGGTTCACTGAGCAGCAAACGGCGTTGCCTTTGCGTTTACTGATTGCGCAGCACCTCCGCCAACACAAATAGTTCCACTAAGGCCAATGCGTACGCTTTTAAATGTTGTCAAGAAAATCGAAAGCTTATTTGAAACTAAATTAAACCGTTTTAATAACATAAGTTTAATTTAATTAACTTACATGTCCCAGGAATGTTCAGAGTTCCCTCTCGCCGGTTACTGCTCTCACTTGATATTGGCTGTTACACACCGACTAAACTATCAAAATTATGAAATAACGCGTTCCTTATCCCGGGCAAATTCACATTTTAACACTCTTTCGTTGTTTTTCCCACAAACTTCTGTTATGAGCACCGCTAACGGGGAGGCGGAGTGATATTAACAATCAGGGAACCTTATGAACATGTTTAACGTGACGTGCATGCTCTCTTTAACGTCCGCATGCACAACCCAGCGCTGTTGGGTTACAGTTGCCAACCCAAATATGGGTCAAATCGACGAGTTTGCGTACCCAGCGGTCTCATCCCAGCGTATGGGTTAAAAAAATAACCCAGCAGTTTTTAGAGTGTAGGTAGGGGGTCCCAGAGCTTTACTTGAAAGGTGGGAATGCCCCTGCCTTCGGCCTCACAGGCGGCGGCCTTGTTTCTCTAACAGCGAGAAGCCGCCTGGTACCGTAAGGCCACTGGGTAAGCGCTACTTCCTCAACCGGGGGATGCGCTACAGAGACCACTTCCTACCGGAGGGAGGAGTTTAGTGGAGATACCAACATGGTCTCACCGATGGGGGAGAACTCATGGGAAGAATGTGTGGACTGAAGGAGTTAACCGCGAGGTGGAGGTCCACCTAGGGAAGGTCATGGGTTACCACGGTGGGAACCAATCATGAGGATACATCAGACGGAACCGCCCTGCTGGGGGGTTACAACGTCCGGTAGCACTAGGTCCGGTTAGAGCTATGTTGTGGATAACTCAGTTGGTACCTGACCTAAGAGGCAGGGCTGCTCTGCCCAGCCCGCCCGCAGGATCTGCTTGCTTAGTGATGGATGGAGTGCCTGTTCTTCACCCAGTGGGGGAAGAAGGGAGACTAGTTTAGTACGCTGACCCCCTTAGGAGAAAGGGGGGAAGGTACTGTCATAGCGTACACACTACCGGCCGTTAGTCTTGCCTGATGCCTGTAAGACTTGAGCTGATACCGGTTTTACGCGGAGGCTGTAGGACCTTGCGAAGGTGATGGGTGTAGCCCAACCCGCAGCTCTGCAGATGTCTGCCAGAGAGGCGCCTCGAGCCAGTTCCCACAAGGAGGCTGAACTCCGTGTGGAGAGAGCTCTCACCCAGTGGGCGCGGGCGATCTTAGCACAGGTACGCCGTAGTGACGGCGTCCATGATCCAGTGCGCCAATCTCTGTTTGAGACAGCCCTCCCTGCTGATCTCCAAAACAGACAAAGAGCTGCTCAGAGCTCCTGTTGCTCTGTGTGCGGTCCAAGCAGAGGTGCAATGCGCGTACTGGACACAACACGGATGGGGTTGGGTCTTCCTCCCCGGTGGGGAGCGCCTGTAAGTTCACCACCTGGTGTAGGGGGAGTGGTGGGAACTTTGGGCACGTAGCCGGGCCGGTGTCTCAGGATAGCGTGAGAATCACCGGGCCCGAGTTCTACGCAATCTGTGGACACGGAGGATGCTTTTAGGTCCGCTACCCTCTTGAGCGCCAACCGGAGAGCCGTCTTCATCATGAGGTGAGAAAGAGCGGCATCTCCTAGGGGCTCCAGGACCGCATCAAGGTCGCAAGAGGTTACGGAGTGCGGGTGAGGCAGTGCCTTCCCGCGCCCCTTAGGAACCAATTGATCAGGTTGTGCTGTCCTAGAGACTTACCAGCAACTGGGTCGTGATGAGCGGCAATAGCGG
>NW_026634505.1:19663-28201 GCF_024868665.1 Triplophysa rosa
CTACCCTCTTGAGCGCCATCCGGAGAGCCGTCTTCATCATGAGGTGAGAAAGAGCGGCATCTCCGAGGGGCTCCAGGACCGCATCAAGGTCGCAAGAGGGTACGGAGCGCGGGTGAGGCAGTGCCTTCCCGCACCCCTTAGGAACCAATTGATCAGGTTGTGCTGTCCTAGAGACTTACCAGCAACTGGGTCGTGATGAGCGGCAATAGCGGCTACATACACGTTCAGTGTGGAAGGGGAGAGATTACTCTCGAGTCTCTGGAAGGACAGCACGTTCCCAATCGAGCAACTCCGCGGGTCTTCTCTTCGAGAAGAGCACCAGGATGAGAAGAGGCACCACTTACAGGCGTATAGCCACCTAGTTGCCAGGGCCCTAGCCTGAGTGTAATACACTCAGTCTAATACCCAGATGATGAAGTAGCACAACGCACCGTCAATTGAGAGTGCTTAGGCTGCTGATTATCCTCGACATTGGGTCTCGCCGTGACGCAATGTCGAGTTGCCGAACACCGTCGTGTAGAGGGTGAGAGCGGCTGTGATAGACACCCAGAGAGAGAGAAAACTCTTAGAAGTGGGCTGTTGGGACGGGGCAGGAACCGTCCCGGATCGACCAACCAGCGATGGAATGGCTGGGGTCGGGCCCGAAGGTATTCTCGATCTCCCTGGGGTCATCCCATGTGGGCCGCTTCGGCTTCTGCCGTGGCTGCTGATGGGGTGGTGGTCTCCTCTTCAATGTCTTCTTCCGGGGGGCCGCTTGAGTGGGGGGCCGGAAGGCGTCGAAGAGGACCAGGGCTGCTGGGAAGCAGATGGTGCACGGGATCTCGATGCCAGATGGCGGCCGAGTCGTGGCGGGGGATGATATCTTGATATCCTCTGTCTGCTTCTTTACTGTCGAGAACTGCGGCTCGACAGTATCACCAAACACCCGCCCCTTGCGAGATGGTGGGTCGAGAAAGCGGAATTTCTCAGCGTTACTCATCTGTGCAAGGTTCAACCAGAGGTGTCTCTCCTGGACCAAAAGTGTGGACATCCCCGACCCAGGGCCCGCCCATAGAGCAAGGTCGGTGACGGCGCAGAGTTCCTGCATAAGCACTGGGTCGGTCTTACCCTCGTGGAGCTCTCTCAACGCCTTGGCCTGACCTGCAGGATGGCCATAGCTTGGAGAGAGGGGACAGCTTGGGCCGCAGAAGAGTAAGCTCTCGACATCTTGGATGCCGAAAAACCTACATGCTTTGGACGGGAGTCTAGGTCGAGCCCCTGGGGGACATCGACGTATCCTCTAGCTGCCCCACCATCGAGGGAAGAAAGGGCGATGGAACTAGTTGATGTGCACGCGCCGAATGGGGCGTTCCAGGTCATACTAAGTTCCTCATGCACTTCCGGGGAAACACGGCACTGGGGACGAGTACAGCTTGGAGCCGCTCTCAAACCCGAGGTACCATGTATCCAGCCGCGACCGTTGGGAGAGGCAGTGCGGTGCACTGCAACCCAATGCCGGCGGTCCGGGAAAGCATGGCTGACAGTTCCACGTCCGCTTCATCTTGGGCTCAACCCCCGAGGGAGGTAGCTCCGAGGAATCGTCGGAGTCCGATGCCAGTAAGTCGCCCTCCGATGCTGCAACGGACATCTCATCATCACGCACCATTTCTGAATACGTGGTTGAGGAACAAGACGGTGGGACCGTCTCATGGGGAACGGTCAGACGAGCGAGACGAGGTGACGGATTAGTGCTCACAGTAATCCTCATATCACCCTCGCTGTTCGCCGTAGCGGACGGCAGGGCCGTAGTCCTGCCGTCAAGGAACGGGAAGCAGACGAGGTGGTGGCTGAGTCCCGTGGGAACACAGCCCCCCATGACGCAACGTCTGAATCGTCAACCGCCCGCAGTGCGGGCAGGACGTATCCACAAGGGCTGCCCCAGCATACTGGAAGCAGACCTCGTGTCCGTCCCCCTCCTCGATGAGTGTGTTGCACCCACGAGAACAGCGGGACATGCCACGCTGGAGAAATTTGCTCTTTTAGAGAAAAAACTCGAACACTTGTGGAACCGCCGAGACGCCCAGGGGAAGTCGCTGCAGGAAGGGACAGTCCGCTGCACCATGTCGTAGAATCCGGCAGTCTTGTAGTTGCTATCTTGTAGCGAAGTCTGTTGATCATGAGCGAAGGCTCCGAAGACAAAAGGTGAATGAATGAGGCACGCCGTCTCCCTTTTATACCCGGATATCCGGGGGCGGAGTCTGGCATGCAAATTTCATTCGCCAATTTCATTGGCCTTTTCTAAGAAGTCGGAAGCGATTGGTTCTCAGGGACGAACCCCATCTGTTGGCTCGACACAACGTCGAGAGATCCGACAGAAAGGGAACACAATATCTGATCTTTGTTTATTTTTAACCAAAAAAACCTTTAACAGAAGAATTTAGTGATCCGGATTAATGAAACTGTTCTTAAGAGAAAATATAAGATTGTTCTTAAGATAAATTATAGAAAGTTCTTAAGAATATTCATAAGTGAGATTCTCAAACATTTCTTAGAAAGTTCTCAAATATTTTCTTAAAAATAAAATGATACGCTTTGTTAACATTCCTAACTTTTTTCTTAAATTAGAATATAAGAAAAAATATGTCAGTTAAGAAGAATTTTCTTCTTAAGAACGTTTTGTGAATCTGGCCCCAGAAATTGTCCAAAAGCATTACAGACGTGGCTCACACATACACAAAGGTCTTGAATTGGTCTGGTAAGTCGAGGCTTTGTTTCGTAGGGAGCAACGTGAGCAGATCTTGGCACTGCCAGGTCACGCTTTAGATGCCGGACCCCCAGAGTCCCACTTCAGTCCAGCGGGTTCCGAGCTGAGAGGAGAGACAGAGAGAGAATTACAGAGACTGAGAGATGACAAAGCTCGACTGGAGAGCCAACTCACACAGGCTCAAGAACAGGTGTGTGTGTGTGCGTGTGTCTTATTTCATGGATTAGTTCTGTGGGTTTGAATCATGTGTTTGGTATTTCAGATGGCAGTGTTGTCAGAGTCTCAGAGGTGAGTAATTGAACATTTATTTCTGGCAGATTTTCTGGATTATTTATGTGCTGTTACTCACCATGTAGATCAGGATTGACCCAAGAGGCCTGGAATGATATTAAAAAACAGCTCACAGAAATGACAAACACCACACAGGTAATAAAAACAACCAAAAATTACCAACAGGTACAAAGTGTCTGTTTTTATACAGTGGAGTGAATGTGGACTAGAGCTGTTTAAGATATATCAGTGGTTCTCAAACTGGGAAACCAAGATGGATCCAGGGGGACCATAGATTTTGTGACATTTTATGAAGTTTAGAAATTAATCATAAATTATATGCAATCAAACGTCAAAAAAATAAGAATCAAAAAGAATTGATTTTCCAGCATTGTATAACTGAATATTTTTTGCTTTAATTAAAATTTTAAGGTTTTCTAAGTGATGTACTCTATACGAAAGGGGGCCTTACAACGAAAAAGATTGAAAACCACTTAGCTAATTCACAGCCTTAAAAAAACAGTATAATTCCAACAGGATGCTCAAGAGCGAGAGCGCACCCAGCTCATCACCAGGGCGACTGTTGCCGAGGAGCAGTTGTCTGAGTTGAAGGAGTATGTGGACAACCACCTGGGCAGGTATGTGAATCCTCACCCGCGTTGAATCGTGATGCTGCAGGTGATCCTCAGGTGTGACATCTCTGTGCAGGTACAAGCTGGAGATAACGCTTCTGCGCAGACGTCTGGGATCAAACAGCGCAGGAGTCTGTAAGCCCCGCCCTCTCCATACATCAATCAAAAACAGCAGTTATGAGATATAGTGCAATGTGGTACATAAGTCCCGCCCCTTTACCAATCAAAACGACAACATATTATAAAATATTATAACAACAAATATATGATAAATCAATACATTTTATTCTGATGATACTTAATAAACAGACAATATGTAAGATCATGTAAATGTGTTAAGGTTGATTTTGTTCTTCATTTTGGGGGACAGGTCTTTTTTTTTAACACAACCTGTGGTGTCAATATTGTAAAAAGTGTAATGCAAATAAGTTGAATGAATAAATGTATGGTGAAACTTGATCGACATGTCTAGACATTTGCCTTTGTTTTACTAATGTCACTTTGCGTGTGAACATCTTTATCAGCGTTCGATGTGAGTCTGCATGTTTGGATCTCATTGGATTTCAAGGTTTTGTTAGGGTGAGCTGTTTTAAGATGGTTATCATGTTTTGTTGTATATGTAAACACACTCATAAGGGCTGCATGTTTAAATGCATTTCTCACTTACATTTTATCATATATCAGTATGATAGATAATTTAAGTTTTTACCTAAATGTTTATTCAGATAGCATTGTTACTTTTTATTATTGGTAGTTTTTGTTCTGGTCATTAATTTTAATATTGAAAGGCACAACAACACTTTATTCTGGCTAATGCTGCATTTCACAACCTGTGCGTGTGCCTGCTTGTGTGTGTATGAGTGTGTGTTTGCTCTTCCTTCCTGAGAAACTATGTGTGGAATGTTTGAATAACTTATGTCAATTTTATGGGCCGCAGGATTGAAAGCTGCTGGCAATCGTCTGACGGTTTAGAGTAATTTCATCACAGAGCATGCAGTTCACACACCTGCTTTTCATGAAAGCATGAATGTTGACAACACCGAGTGAGTTTTACATAAACAAATTGCCAGAATTAATCTCATAATTTTTTTCTTTTGCATTTTAATACTTAACTCAGAATGATCCAGAATGGCACTTACATCTACAAAAAGTTTCTAAAATAAACTTTTTGCTGGCTTGAGAAAAAATAACTATACCATAAATATTTCATTATGACCAACATTAAAAAGTTGTTTTAGTTTTTATGCAATTTTCGAAATGACTTCAAACAGAAAACAGTTGAAAAACATTTGACAAACTGTTGCCTTGTTCCTCATATTTCTATTTACATAGTTAAAATAATGAGTAACATAAAAAGAACTTTTGCTTTAGTCTTTTACTTTTTGTTTCCTAACAAAACTTCTGATTGTAACTTCTCCACTAACAAACTGTGTGTCTGATAGCTCAAACGGGATGGTGTACCCCATTCCCAAACAAAAAATAAATGAAAGTCTAAAAAGCTGCAGGAAAAACTGGGAAGCGTGCTATTGAGGGAAAAAAGAACATGGATTATCCGCAGAGAGAGAGAGAAACAGAAAGAGAGCGAGAGGGCCGTGGGGTTTGTCAGATAAAGGGTGTTTGGGAAACGGGCTTCAGACTGAGCGCCTATGAGCGGCTCTTTCATGAGGCAGAAAAAACTCCAGATTATGCGTATGGGAAACGGGCTGAAGTGAGTACAGTGGCCCCTGAACCCCTGGGAAAAGAGGCGAGGAGGGGGTTCACGGGTAAAGCGGGTAATTGGTGAGGGGCTTTCGGGGGTTGGCCGGCCGGCCGACTGTGTGCCAGCTCACACTGGGTGGCAGCCGCAAAGACACGTTGACATCATGAGAACATAAAACCAAAGAGAAAAAGAGACTGATTGAAAGTTCGGATTGCAGATGAAAGCTAGTTCTGCAGTCTGTTCAGCATTATTTTACCAGCTGAACCTAGAATTCAGATTTGAACTCAAATTGAATAAGTTAACGTAAGAATAAATACAAAAACATATAAAATTTACATAATAAAACGTTTTTCCCAGTGATGTCACAAAAGGACCATTTTTGCCTGCTCAAATAATCTTGCAATTAAAAGTTCTTAAAAGAACCATTTATTTCTTTTTTTATAGTCTGTAGAACCTTTTTTTCCACCATTTCACAACAGAAAGCTTCTGTGAATGTTAACGTTTTTATATGAAACCATACAGCCCAAAAAAGAACCTTTCATAAACCTTTGAAATGTTTTGCTGTTCATCAATACATTTATTATATACACTTTTTCATGTACTTTTTCACATTTTATATAACATTTTTCAACTGGCACGATTAGAAATTGGAACTTTTTCTTAAATATACAAAACTGAAATATTTAGATGTCACCAGGCACTAAAACCTTTTTCCTGTCGTCTGGCACAACTCAAACAGAACTTCACAATTTCATACCTGCATCTGTGTTTGAGGGTTTTTTGTATTTAGATGGTGGAAGTGTTTTGGCAGTGTGTCTGTATGTGTGAACTGGAGCAGCATGTCAGCAGCAGTAATTCATGCGAACAGTCTGATGGTGACGGGGGTGACGGGGGGGAGTGGGGGGATGGGTTGGGGGGCTGTCCATAGTGAAGGAATGTGGGGTGCGTGAGAGAGGAATTTCACTAGAGAACGATTTTAACTCGATTATCAAAATAATGCTTGTGTGAATACAGTCGACAGAAATTTTCATGAATGACAGCCTGCATTTAGTTCACGAGATTTGGTTTAAAACTTTTTGTTTTTATCTAGTCATTTTTATTTAAATTGTTGTGTATGCTTTTTATACTTCCCATATGCAATGGAAATGAGTTATAATGGAAATAAAAAACCTTTTCTAGATATTAATTTTTAATTGGCTCAGTTTCAGTTCTATAAATGGAAAGAATTGTGCCAAATGAAACATTTAGATGCTATCAATTTGGAGTTGAGGGATAGTTTTTATGGAATAGATCATTATTAGTTCTATACTAAATACACTTTTTAAAGTTATTCTTAGCTGGAATTCACATATAGGTGAAAAATAAATAATTGTATGATCTCTCTCTCTCTTTTTTTCTTTTAGACTTTACATATTGCTCTCTCTCTCTCTCTCTCTCTCTCTCTCTCTCTCTCTCTCTCTCTCTCTCTCTCTCTCTCTCTCGCTCTCTCTCTCTCTCTCTCTCTCTCGGGATCCCCTGCTTGCTGTTTTCAGATGTTAATCTTTAGACATGTCTGTGGGAATAAACCACAATGATGATGAAGATTCTAAAAGAGCTTTGGATAAAAGTAAATGTAAATGTCATTTATTCTGCACTGCATGTCTGAAGCACATGTGCTGTTGGTAATATGACAATAACAATTATTTGACTTTAGCAATCATTCATATTATTAAATTTGTTTAAAATGCATATTAGATACTGACTATGAAATGTTTTTATAAAGTTGAAAGTTTTCATGACAAGTATAATGTTCAGGAAAGGTCACTATTGTGGTTCGGTCTCTGGCGAGAGTAACTCAAAAAGTGGATGCAACACTTCAACCCCCAGTGAGAGCGCAACATCTCCAGGAACACAAACTTTTGTTCCTTAAGAGTCTGCAGATGGCCCTGATCCCATTAAAATGTGGAGGGAAACCCAAGTGTGTGCCGGACTCCTCAGGTTGGGGTGGGTGGTCTTTCTGATTTCCGCCAAATCAAATCTAAGTATCACCTTTCATACACATTGCAATTCTAAACCAAATTGTACAAGAAACAACACATTATATTGTGGTGTCTGTCAGTAAAGATTCTCTGTTTGTCTCTGGAGTTTGGCACTGGTCCTCTTTTACTGTAAATCTTGTCCATTTGTTTTACCATTTTTTCATTCGACAGGTTTCATTGGTTACAAAAGTAAAAGTGTATAATAATAGTGATGCTTTCCATAGCAAACCACTAATAACAGACTGTTTTACAATAAAAACACACAGTCAAGAGTCAATGACGGGTTGTGTTTAGTACAGCTCAGTGTTCAGCAGCTAAAATCACTATAATTACTGAAAGACTCAACCCATGTTACCTGTCAATCAGGTGAGCGTGTGCAGGTGAAAAGTGTGTTTCAACATGTTAGGCTATATTTCATGAGTTTTGAAATGTTCTCACAAATATAATGAAACATGTAGAAAGTCAATATATACAGTCAATAATATAATTGACAATGAATATAAATAAATATCAATGAATAAAGCATCATTTGCTTGGTATGAGACAATGGAAGAGATGTTATGTGTGCTATCCAAAAATATAAAAACCACTGCACTGACTGTAATGTATAAAAACTGACAAAGATATTATAAGATATAATGATAATGGGTCTGATTATGTTCTGCGTGGGCAACAGCATGTGAAACACATCAGTTTAAATAGACAGATCTGGGTTACGGATGTTTCCCTGTGGTACAGTCACGTCTGCTGTTAAACTTGTGTTATAATGAAGAAAATGTGCGAACACATGGAAACAGACGGTGGGATTTCTGAGAGAGAGGGAACGGAGCCAATATGTGTTGTTGTACAGAAGGGAAGATTTAGATCTGTCAGGTTTGTATGTTTGACTGTGAGAATGTGAACGGTTTGTTCATGTGTGTTTAGACAAGCATGTGTATATGTGTGTGTGTCAGAGAGAGAGAGAGAGATGCCTGGTCTTTGTGTGGAGGGACTACAGGAGGGTGTCTGAATTCCTATCTAATCATGTTGGGATTATAGACGGGAGTATACTTACAAGAGCAGAGTGTGGGAAAAACTCTCCAACTCCCCCCACCTCCCATTTTCTCGCTCACCCACACACACTTTCAAACTTTATGTTATATTCCTATAGTTTCTCTCACATGATTCACTTTCTCT
>NW_026634506.1:0-27252 GCF_024868665.1 Triplophysa rosa
CTCAAAGGCTATTGGCTCATGGCATGCCTCTTTGAAGAAAGAGCTGCACTGTCTTTGCCTGATACAGCAATGAATGAGAATAGCTTTCAAAAAGACATATTATATAAATTGTATTACATTTCTTTAGTCATGCAAACATGTTACATATTTGGTTGGAATGTACAGTTTGACTCACTTCATCACTTCTATAATCAGTAGAGGATAGCGCAGGTTTTCTTTTGGCTGACTCTGTTGCATTTCATTATGCAGCAGCTCGTGTTAAGTTAACATAGGCATATAAAAACCTTTGAGCTCCTTCATAATGTGTTTCGGGGTGACTCACCTGCAGTCGCGCTTCAAGTTTGCGGCGTTTTACCGGCGATCGTGAAGGAAAATAAAATGCTTTGTAAACCGCATGGAGACACAGAATACATGTGTGTGCTTCCCCTTCTCCCAGAGACTTCTCTCTAGCGTTAATATGAGATAAGCACATGCGCGCAAACTGATGTCCGCCAGGTGGGACAAGAATATTTTCGTCTCGTTTTTATTAGTTGACGAAATTGTCAGTATATTTTTATTACGGTTTTAGTTATCATGCATAACTATTTTTTATAAATACTATGCATTTTTATTTAGTTATCGTCTCGTTTTCGTCAGTGAAAACATGTCGTTAACGAATACTTTTCGTCGTAGTTTTCGTCAACGAAATTAACACTGTTGTATTGACATGTAATTCCTACCAGAGATAAGCATTATGTTAATATTTCTGCTAACAGAGCCACACTAATGTAGACCTAAAGTTATTATAACATCTAAAGAGCTTACCAATGGCTACAAAGACCAAAACACCAGTCAGCACACCTGATATAATGATAATAATCATCCATTGTGTCTTATTCTGTTCAGTATAATTCGACTGAATATAACTCACTATTGTGTGATTCTGACACTGTGTGAACTCAGGTAGTTGAGTTGGTTCTGTAAAAAAACAATGAACACATTTACAGAGTCAAATATTTGTTTAATAATATGAACTAGTGTACATAAATATAATCACCTGATCGGCGAAGGTAAACTTACCAATAACATTTAGTTTGGTGCCGTCGCTAAATTTTGGGAATATGCCTGTGTTCATACAGAAATAAACTCCTAACTCATCCATGGTGACACTGTTTATTTTGAGATGTTCAGATTGCACTGAATATTTGTGTCTGAATGTCATATTGTAGTAAAAAGGGGTTTGAGAAGTTAAGAAGGAGCGCAGTATCGTCACTGGAGGATTCGGTAGATTCTGTAATAACCAATAAACCTCATCAACTTCATCTACATCACAGTTTATAGTCACATGCTGTCCCAACTCTGTTACTTGATGTGTTAAAGTCTGTACATTTTGATAGCAGGTGAATAGACCTATAAAATACACACATAGAAATCCATTGATGTTTGATAATTCATCATAAAACATTACAAAAATGTAAACATGCACAATACACTTCAAGATTAAAAGCGGGATCATGTCTTTTTTGGTTAAAATGCTTTAATATGATAGACACTGGTTCCTTAAATAAAGGCGTTAAAATGAAACGTAACTTTAAATGTACGACCTTTTAAACAAAGAGATGGGCATTTGGCACAAACCACCGAGAGGAAGTCCACCTCACCGCATTCTAGTTATATTTTGATCACATGCAATATTATTCTCTTATTCATAAACAAGTGGCTGTTTATGTGATTATTGGAAATCAAATTTATCGAATACACATGATAAGAAAAATTGTGTAAACTGTTGTCTTTTTTTAATCCCGTTATTTGATAAGAATTGTGTCTATTTTTCAACCCAGTGCACAACACAAAATGTTAACTTCAAGGGAATTGTTTATCGCTGTTTTAATTGAATGCTAAATTTAAATGTAAACTGCAGTGGTATGGAGAAAGCGTGATAAGTGTATTCCTAACCAGCCGCAACAGCGATCTGTGATGAGCGACAGTGGTTTCTATTTTAGAACTGGTTTTATTTCTATGACATAGCGGCTAACAGCTTCGTCCACACAACAAGCTCATTCAAACGGAAATTCTGCACCTCATGGATAATCATCATTAAACATGGATGAAGTGAGACTGGCTACATAAGTTTAGAATCCGAAATGATAGCAGCATTACAGAAGTCTGTAGGATGTATGTGCACTATTCAGTGCGAGAGGGTTCGCGAACAGAGAAAATCTGTTCTGTTTGGCTGTGTTTTGTAATTTATTTTCACGCCATGCCCCTTTTTCATGTTCAGTGTGGACAGATCAATCGATTATGGCTGAAATCTTAACGCACCACGTTTTGTAAGGACGCTGTGTTATGAGCGTGCATGTTAAGATGTCAGTACTTTTGGATTTTGTCTAAATCTATCATCATCAATCCATGTTACACACTGAATATTGCAGTGAACGTTTCCTGAGATGCTTAGGGGTGTAATTTGGTCTTTAAGCACAGTGGCAGTAAATGTCTGTGGGTGTCTGACACTTCTCATATCTTCCTGTATTGCATCCAGCTGCAGAACTTGAGAGCAGTTTTTAACCAGCAGCACTAGAAAAACCGTCTTTAATGTCGGGAGCAAACTGCAAGACTTTAAAAGCTGTCGAATTGCTGTTCTTCTCACACAGCATGACTGTTTGGTATAACATTTATTGGCCAGTCTAGAAATGACAAGCGCCTTGACAAGAAGCTTCGTTGCATGCTCTATTAGGGACAGTCTGATCTTCATCAGCATAGCAATGGTAGGAGAAACCATGCGCTTGTATGATGGGAGCCAGTAATGTGTATATGGAGAAGAGCAGAGGCCCACCAACTGATCCCTGTGGAACCCCACTGACTTGATGCAATTTGGAGACCTCACCTCCTGAGCTACATTAAAGGATCTCTGTGGGATATGATTTAACCTGTTAAAAATTATGTCATAAAAGAATTCCCTTCATGTTTACATGTATTTCTGTAACTCTAACTATCATATGTGGTATCATTTGAAAGCTTAGAGTCTCTAGTTTCTGGAGAAGTACACCATTTTNTTATGTCATAAAAGAATTCCCTTCATGTTTACATGTATTTCTGTAACTCTAACTATCATATGTGGTATCATTTGAAAGCTTAGAGTCTCTAGTTTCTGGAGAAGTACACCATTTTGGCATTTATCGTACATTAAAATAACTTATAGGCTGAAATTAATCATATCCCCATGTCATAGCCCTTTTAAAATCATGTATGTTTATGATCATGAAAAGTTTTCATATCGCTCAAATATGTCCAACATGTTCAAGTTATATATCAAAAAAATGAAAGCTGTTATGCTACAGAATATAGATCTCCAATTGGATTTATTGATATTTTACCACAGATCGAATGCAAGTCGAATGAATAATGATGAAATTAATATTTGTAAACAAACAACACATCAATCGAAAACAAACAACACATCCATCAAATATCTTAGTTAATAACTGCATCCCACCATTACACTCCACAAATGCTACATAATGTTTTCCGTTAGGTTGTTTTCTAAGTCCATTCCTACCTCTTCTTGTGGTTTTAAAAGTTAAATATCTGCTTCCAATGTCTCCCATCAACGTGCTGCTTCAGCAACGTGACATAGAAGCTTGGATAGTTAAAAATTCAGTTAAATATCTGAACCGCTTGTCTATCCAAGTGAGATACATATTAAACGGAAGCTCAGACTTAATTGTCAAGAACAATTGTATGCAGGTTCCTGGGCCCCTCAGGCTCAGAGTAATACAATTTCAAAAACAGACTTTATAAAAAGCAGTGTTTTATGAAATTCGGGGGGGGGGTTTCCTGGAATATGACACCAAAATTTTGTATTTACACCACTGTATCTAGATATGTTGTGCATTTAAAATTGGGTATGCCAAATTCAGGAAATCCCAAAAATGGCCCAGAGTTTAATAGGAGAGTGAAGTTCTAGTGATGCCTTGTGATGAGAGGGTGGGCAGAAAAATTTGATGATTAACCATGTCAAAAGCTGCAGACATGTCTAGGAGAATGAGAACTGTTGATTTGGACTCACCTCTTGCCCTCCTTAGAGCTTCCGTGACTGATGGCAAGGCAGTTTCCATTGAGTAGCCGCTTTTAAAACCTGATTAGTTAATGTCCAACTTGCAATTTCTTAAAAAATGAGTTTATTCAATATTAATCTCTACAGGTGCGTTTTGCTGAATTTATCTTCAAAAAGTTGAAGATAAATTAAAGGGTTTAACAAATTCTTAATAATACTAGGGCACAACCTGGGCCATTTGCTTAAGTATACACAGCAGGAGAGAAGTTGGTTATGTTACACACCAGATGAGCCATCATAAATAGCACTGAAAACAGTGTATCAACAGATTCCGGTGCTGGCTCCTTCAATCGGTCTACATTTTGAAAGAGTATGTGAACATAAATTATACTCTGACTCTTTTAACCTTAATTCTAAGATGCAAAGACTCATGACATACTTAACACGTCATTGTGCTTCTTGAAAGTTTGTTGTACCTGCTTGTTTTGACTGATTCCATTTGCCTAAATTTGTTTTCAAATGGTTCATGGCTCCGCCCCATTGCATTCTATTGGTTTCCAGAAACTAAACAGGTTGTCAAGAATCAGGAAGATTTGTCTTTGGTACAGATGGAGAGGAGAAGTTGTCACTTTGAGAGGGAACTGCCTGGATTGTGGCAGAAGCAAAATGTAAATTTCCTCAATATAATCCATATGTTTTCCATCTTTATTGTGTTCCATCTTGAGTTGATTTTCTTGATTGTGTTTTAATTTCCTCTTCCTTTTTTAAAGGGGCAGGCCACTTTTAAAGGATGTTCTGGAGGTTCTGCATTTTTGTTTTTCACTTTTGTTCGAACAAACATAACAAAAGTATGATTAAAAGTATTTCACCTGGCAATCAGGACTACATTCAACTGAATAGAAACACCTAAAAAAAGGAGCTGTGTGAATCAAAGAGGGTAAGAGAGTAAAGATCAAGAGGAGAAAGGTATTTTATCTTCACTAGTCAAGAACAAGCAAGCTTTATCAAAAGGTAAAGTATCTACCTAAAAAAGCATAAGAGTGTATACTTGTGTAATGGTATTGGTATGGTCAAACTTTAAAATGTTCTTCTAACAACATTTTGAAGTAATAATAATATAATAATTCTTAATAAGTTGTGAGAAAAAAATAGTTTAAATGACTTTTGTAGCTCAAAGTTCTTTTAGTAAAACCAATAGAAAATCAAAATGTGCATTGAATAGATCAAATTAGCATAGAAAATGATTACGTGTTACGTGCATACGTGTTATGTCATCACGCTCTTTCGCACTCACATGGTTGATGGCGCAAGAGTGCTTCGTTACCATCAATAATTAAAAAATTGACCAAAATTCGGTTTATATCATCCAGTTGCTTCTTTTCGGTGGGTTTCATTCTAAATTAAACCAACATGGGCAACAGGTATGTATTGTATTGATGCATTTCAATAGAAATTAAACAGTCTTTGAAGCGAATGACGGCATGTGTTCATTGAGCCATCTCGGGAAACCTGGAGTTTATTTTTTACAAAATAGGCATCATTTAGTGTTTATAAGAGTGAATGTTAGAGTGAATTCAATACAAATCATTTGGTACACCACTTTCTAGAAAAGATTAATTGGTCAGGAAATTTTAAATGTTTGTTTGGTTATTTCCTGTTAGCATTAGCTGGTGTAGGCATGATAACGACATGTGGGACAACATGTTTTTGTGCTCTTAGTTTCCTTGTATATACTGATATTTGCAAGTAAACACCAACAACATTTAAATTTAGTTAACATGAATTAACAATTAATATTTCTACATCATTTGTTAATTTTGGTTCATGACAAGTAATGCATGTTTAAAATAAAATCTTGTTCTGAAACAATGAACTAACGTGATAAAACAATGAACAACAATATTTGTATTAATTAATATTCCAGAATTATGTTGCTTGTTGTTCATGTTTGTTAATGCATGAAGTAATGTTATTGAATGAGTCCTTGTTGTAAAGTGTTAACCTTTTGAGTTTCAGTAACTCTTGATTTTTGAATGGGGTGTTACCATTAAAATTTGGACACAGATTTGATGGGTCAGGTCTAGCTGGGAGCAGAAGGAACATAGGCCGACATTCACATTCAGAGTAGACACAAGAGCATGAGTGAAGTCAGACATTGACGTTGGTTGATGGGGGTTTGGCTCTCGGCTATGTGAAGGCCACTCTTCTTTTACACCAAGTTCATAAATGATTTCTGTATGGACCTTACTTTGTGCACATGGACGTCTGGAGCATGAAAAGGGTCAATGGATCAAGCAAACTGTTAGAAGCATATGATCCTTTTAAGTGTTTTTGTATGCAGTAGTATTAAGATTCATATCTTCACTGAAATTAAGAGGCTAAAGGGCGTTTAATGGTCGTGCGTAGGACCGTCCCTGTAGGCTGTGCTTAACGTTACATAACTTACTCTTAAGGCAAACTTCTAAACTGGGGGGGGGGGAGGGGGGCATTTTACACTAAAATGTTGTGTATTTCTCAAAATGGGGAGATATGAGGGAAAAATCACCAGGTTGTTGATGTCCTTTTATGACTTTTGTTTCTACAGTTGGTACATCATCTGTGTACTTCTGCCATTTATTAGAGGTGAGCAATAAACAAACACACATCGTACAATTAATGCCACAAGTACAATGACAAACTGTGTTTGCACTTATTTGCATGTTTTCCAGTTTCCCAGATGTTAAAAGTTGGGGGTGTTAAGGGAGAATATGTGATCTTGAATTGTTCTTTCACAAACAACAATTCTGAAGAGATTTCTGTACACTGGAGAGATGATAATGGCAAGAGTGTGTATGACATTATCAATGGCTCTGGAAAAGCTGGTTCAGAGTACCAGGGAAGAGCTACAAGTTTCCCTGAAGAGTATCAGAATGGAAACTACTCCATCAAAATCGAACCTCTTCGAGAAACTGATGCAGGAAAATATCAGTGTCTTATCACATGCAACTCAAGACAACATTCTGAAAGTACAGAGCTTAATTTTTTTAAGGGTGAGTAAAATTTGAACAGAGTACTAGTATTTAAAGAGGACACATATTTTTTTGTTTAGAATAGTGATGTTGCTAATGACCGATAAACTGATAAAATGTTAAATCTATTTCCATTTGTTGTTTAAACAGAGAAACCAGGAGAAAGGGGTCAAATTGAACCAAAAAGACCTCTTTGGCAAAATGAGCGTTCTGCAACTCTTCTGTATTTAGCAATATTGCTCGCCTGTGGATTGTGTTTGTTTGTTTTTGTACTTGCTATTTTTTACTTTTCAAATATGCTAAAAGTCACCTAGTAATTTTACTTTTGTACAGGACAAAACAGTAATTTTTTCATTTTGAAATGCTGAAAAATTGGTCAGCATGTATTGTAAAGAGCAGCGTTAGACGCTATTAATGCAGGATGAAGGGCAATAGTTGGTAATGAAATGACACTATTATCATGTTATGCGCACCTGAATCAATACTTGACAGCAGTCCTTAAAGGAACAGTCAGTGAATATAGTGGCATCTAGCAGTGAGGTTGTGAATTGCAATCAACGGCTCACTTCACCCCTCCCTTTCGAAGCACTACGGTGGCTGACACAGGACAAATATGTCATCACGTTTCGCTTCTTTGCCAAAGGAGATAACGTATTTGCAAAAAGCACCGTGTAGAGCAGTTTGTCCGTTTAGGGCAACCGTAGAAACATGGAGACGCACGCATGGTGAATACACATCACATACACTTCACAGCTTTCCTGTAGCTCAGTGGTAAGAGCATTGCGTTAAAAATGCAAGGTTGTGGGTTCGATCCCAGGGGATTGCACATACCTATTTATAAATGTATAGGATAATGCAATGTAAGTCGCTTTGGATAAAAGTGTCTGCCAAAATGCATAAATTTTAAATGTAAGGACTTTATACAACTCTGAAGACATACTTATGATATATCAGTAGATCATCCTTAATATTATACACTGGTCCTTCAATGTTAATGTCTTAAAGGGCTCAGCATAGTCCAGGTGAATTGCGCTTTCGTTCTGCGTTTTGAAGTAAACCGAAGCTCGAAAACGTTAAGAGACGGTATAGTGTTTTCGAACAATCCAACACCCCTTTGTTTCTGGAGGCGGGGTTTACATGACGTATGCAAATAGCCTCTGCGCACGTGGCGAGAGTGATCGTAGAGGTGTGTGGGTACATTGAGGGTGTTTACCGGCCAATACGAACTTTCCCGGAGAGTTCTGTTTAGTTTGCTGTGGCGAACTAGTGAAACGAATTGTCGTTTGGACCAGATTTTGTTTGAAATCAGGTCACAGACAGTCATTTTTTGATTTCGAATGTAGTATGCTGAGCCCTTAAGTGTTATTTGTGCCATATTCTGATAACCACAGCTCACTGTGCCACTTGTCACGAGCACGCCAGGCTCTCCTACCCCTCAGCGATCACAATAACCAAAATTCAAATCACGCACAGCTGGAGCTCGTAATCTTACCCAAGCACACCAGTATAAGAGAGCACTTACCACGCTGTCACATCGTCCGGTCTCCAACTTGGGAAAGGACTCTATCACCTGATCGATACTTACCTGAAGGTCGATTCTATGTGTCTCTAAAGTGCCCCGTGTTTCTCTCCGTCGTATCAAGATGTATGTCGTCTCACCTGTCAACAGCTCCTGGGATGGCAGCGTGTTCTCCCAGCTCTCCGAGTGCTCTCCAACCTGGTAGCGAGAAGATATCAGTCAATCCATTGTCTCTACATTCCTGCAAGAACTCTATTCAAAGTATACTCAACTGTCGATATTGTCTGCTGTTCAATAAATACACCTACTGTGGTTTTACTTACCTGGCTGTCCTTCCGTTCCGAGTCTTTCCGTTACGTCACTGAGAATATAACTGTAAACTCCCTTAATGTGTGTATGTTTTCAGAACAAACAAAAAAGTATTTCCTAAAAATGTCTAAATGAAAGTAAATTTTCTACAGATTATGAAATTCTGACTTGAGAGTACAGACATACTGTACATATTGTGTTGTATTTAAAATGAAATGTAAATTCTGTCATTTACTCATAGTTTTTCTAAATTTGTATACATATTTCTTTGTTCTGATGAACACAGAGAAAGATAATTGAAAGAATGCTTATAAGCAAACAGTTCTTTCTTGAATACCATTGACTACCATCAATATGAATTGATGTGAGTTGCGAAGTGCCTCAGGTTCCACAGGCCATGGGGCCAGGCCCAGCATGGCAGCCTGCATGCCAACGCTGATGGTGCCCGGTCATCATGGCGACCGCAACTCCAGAGCCAGTGTCAGTAGACAAGATGGCCACCAGTCCAGACACCGCTAGGAAGATGGCCGCCAGTCCAGAGTTCGCTCACATGATGTTCCAGGTTCAAATGTCTGGTCTCTAGTTTGGCAGACAATCCACAGTTGTCTGTGCGGTTGGCTGGTCTACCCAAGGTCCCAAGTCTGGTGGTCCCAGAAGTGTCCTTTCCTGAGGTTCTGCCCTTGGAGTTTGCTCTGCTGGTGGTGGCTGCTGCCCTGCTATGTGTCTGGGCTGTGCACTGTTCATCCGCACCAGGGCTGTTTCCGAACCCACCGAGCTTCCTGCCTCATCCAAAATGGCCGCTTCTGAGCTCCCTGCCTGCCACGCCCATGCCTGCCTCTGCTCCGCAGACCAGACCCTGTTCCCCATCATGGGCCTGGCCCTCCACCCCGCCCCCTGTTACACCTCTGCTCCACCACCAGTGGCATAACTGCGGACAGTGCAGCCGCACTGGGGCCCGTGTGGCCGAGGGTCCTGCCCACATCCCAAGCGGGCCCCTGGTGACTGTATTAATATAATATAAATAATACAATATTAGTAGTGCTGGTATTAAGTACGAGTAAGTAATTGGGACTTACTGCTTGTGTGCCTCAAAGGTATAGCGGTAGAGCTTTTGCCAAGCCTTTCTAAGGTTCAGGGTTCTAATCCACACTCATACATTTTTTTTCTCTTTAAAACCAAAGGTGTTAATCAGTGATTGTATATCAAGAGCAAGAACACGTTTGTGTGTGTGTTTTTTTCTGCTTTTACCAGAATGGATCTCTATGAAGACTGCGTATTGTGCACGAGTGTGAAGAGAGAACTGATAACAGTGGCAAGGAATACTCATGATTTCAAAAACAACACATTCCAGCTACAAATCGCCTGTTATTTAACACAGACCGACGTTTTTCTTAACGAATGGAGATGTTTCTTTCTTTAAGGTAGGATACACCCCTACCAGTCCATCTTTGAAAAGTATACTTCAGAAAGATTCTCGCAGAGACATCTAAAAGCACTCTGTTATTTTTTTTATATTACAAAAGCACAAGGTTTTGTTTTCACTGTGTATACAAATAAAAGTAAACCATTTATAGTTTATAATGATGTCTTGCACAAATCTTCATGGCCAAAAATGACAGAGATTCCCTTAATAGGACTAGGTGTTATAATCCCAGTACTTCAGCACAATTGAATTGTACAATAGGACATTTCCCACTCCTTATGCATGACAGGGGGAGCAGTCAAGAAGATGAATAGAGGAAATGAGGTCTGGTATTTCACTGGGTTCGTCGGGTAGGCATCCTCTGTGTTTGGGGGATAAATTATTATAGAAGTACATAGCATACTTATACTTACCTTTCCTTGCAATTATCAGAGAGACATCTCATGAGTTGTTTATCTGATCCGACTTTCATCACATCCATTATCCTGGGTGAAAAATGCCTTTGGTGATGTCATGGTTCTGTCCCATCTTGTCTTGATTTAGTGGCAGAATCATGACAGAACCTCTTGTTTTGGGTGGAGAGAGAGACATGTTATTGTGATCATGACATAATATGCGCTCTCTCCGGTCTCGTCTATGGCCCCGCCCATCTCGTTCTCGCGTTTAGCTTCCCGCCTGGGTCTCATTACCCACACCATGCCCATTGTTATCTGTCTTGTTAGTTCCCCTTTAAAATGCCCTCGTGTCTATTGTCCTGTGCTCGTTCGTTTTGCATTGTTACCTTGCTTGTTCATCGTGCCATGCGTTTGTCTTGCCTTGCCTTGCCTAAACCTACCCTACCCTTGCCTTGCCTTGTAAGACGCTGTGTCATTGTTTGTATTTAGCTTATTTTTTTGCCCCCTCGTGGGAAGTGTTTTGTTTTGAATTCTTGTTTTGTTACCGTGTTTCCCCATCGTGGGTTTTTATTTTTATTCATTAATTAAAGTCTTATTTGTTAACCCCTTAACCACTGCCTGCTTCTGGGTTCTTCCCCGCCACACATTCCTGACAGGTGAGGTGCTGCTGATAATTAGAATTTTTATTACATTACTTCTGGATATGCACTGGAGGCGGAAAGGATGAAATTGTTGAATAAAGTAATTATTTTTACTGCGCACAAAAAGTATACTCATTGCTTCATAAAATTAAGGTTGAGCCTCACACAGGCACCAATTATGTAGAGATCTTCACACTAAACCAGTTGTGTAGTAGGATGCCATACACAGGACACTAAAGGTGTTGCGAGTTTAGGTCACAAGTCACCTCGAGTGTGTGTGTCAGATGACCCCTCCCTCCTTTTCTACCCAGGGGCACCAGCTAAGGGATTTCACCTTAACGGTGAAAATGACCCAAATAGATCGTACAATAAAAAATATGTAAATTGGAGGGAGTAAATCACCTGGTTTACATGAAGGATTTTGTGATATTCGGCTAACTTGTAGAGCCACTTACTGTATTCTCAACACACGGAAGATACAAATGTAATAAAATAGAATTTATTAACAAAAGACATACAAGAAAATAACAACTACTAAATAGTACTAAAACTCTAAAAAATAGTAAAGTGTAAAGAATAGAAAATACAGGTGATGAATGTCAGGATGTTCTCTGTTTCCTACTAAGGTAAAGATCTTATTTCTAGTTAAACAAATAATTCAAGTACTATTTGTTACACATCTGATAACCAGCTACTTTAATTTCGAAGGCAACTAAGGTACACATAAACTGACAGAATACACCAATGCAAAGGTGATAATGAATATTACTATAAGCATGATGTGAATATTATATGATTTCGTGTCCATTTTATGTTGGGAGGAATGTGAAGAATGGTTCTTTGTATTACCAGTGCTGCCACATGGCCAGTTCATTGTATGCCACATCTGAAGATCCTGAGGAGGTTTATGGCTATATGCTCTGGCCTGAAACTTTGGGTGAGAGTAGAGAGGGTTTGGTGATAAGGCAAAGGGATTAATGGAAATGTCTTCTTCCCAGTGTGGTCCTGAGGTCTTCCATCCTTCCCTGTTAGACAGTTATCCTAGCAGCCTTTTCTGATGGCACTTTGGGCATTTGTTTCCTTAGTCCACCAAAATCCAGTCATAAGGTAGCAAACTTTCGTTATCAAGGCAGTTAGCCTTTTTTTACTGTATGTGTCACGCCCTGGTGCTGGCGCCTTGGTTCACCACCTGAGGGTGCCATGCTATTCTGTGTTCTGTCTGTGTTTTGTCCTGTGTCTCATTACCTGTTTGTCCCTTCATCTGTGTATATATAGCCCTTGTGTTCAGTTGTCTGGTGTGTATCATTCTTGTAAGTTATCTTGTATGTTATAGTTTGCTGGCCAAAAACACACACAAAGAACGTAAAGTAAACAATTTATTTGCAATGCTTTCATGTGCTAAAATTATTTAAAAATAATTTGCTAGCTATCATTTGAAGTAAGTTAGCATTTTTTTATAGAAAATAAACATTGCTGTACCCCAACTTAAACTTTCGCGAAAATGTAATTAATTAATGAAATCCAGTTAAACAAGACTGATTTCACTGACCTGATCCTTCTGCTCGCGATGAACATCCATGGTACACAGACAGTACACTGTCACGAAGCGGTTAGCAGCTGTTCAGCTATAGCGCTCAGACTGCTTGCGTCAGTGCGTCAGCGTATGACATCATATTAACGCGAGAGTAATGTTCTCGCGTTACTTTCAGTGCATACGCTAAATGATCTGCGCAGCACTCCGTAAACTCCGACACACATCTTAAAACTGCTTCGCAGAACAGAGGTGGCCAGATAGTAGTGACCATGTAGCTACGTCCCTGCTTCTGACTATAAACCTGTGTGCCTAAACTGTGAGTTCCCGGTGTTTTCCGGATGGCGTAGTCGAGTAGCTTAGTTACTAATTTTCCTTGTCCGGTATCTTTCACCCTCCTTGCCACATATAGAAAAGGAGTTCATATTAAAAGCCAAATTTGTCTCACAGCTGTTTGTGATATAGTCATTGTGGAATGTAGAATCTATATATGCGCATGGACAGAAATGTACTTTTTTTTGTCTGTCAGCACGACTTTCTGTACAGTGTGTGTACATACAGCATACATTCATATATTTATAACCCGATATCAGGTGAAGTTGGACATATTTTACAAGATGGCTAAGCTACATCTTATAGGCCTACCCCTTGTATCAGCTGATCGACCTGAGATAACAGAACTACTTTTCATACTTTATTGGATCTATGCAAATAATATGAACGCAGAAAAAAGCTATTAATGTACATCCAGACGGTTGTTATCACAATAAAATCACCCTTGAAGGGTTCGTTTTGCATCTCTGCTGCATATCTGGAATCTGGAAATAAGAAACATCATGTTGCGACTTGACCATTATCAGAAGCAGGTATTATAGAGAGCTGTGCTTTTGGCTTTATAGTTCTCTACTCATGTAAACTAAAATAAATTCAGATCAAGTTTCCATACGAGAATGTGTGGTTACAATTCTTGCATTATATACAGGTGCTGGTCATATAATTAGAATATCATCAAAAAGTTGATTTATTTCACTAATTCCATTCAAAAAGTGAAACTTGTATATTATATTCATTCATTACACACAGACTGATATATTTCAAATGTTTATTTCTTTTAATTTGATGATTATAACTGACAACTAATGAAAATCCCAAATTCAGTATCTCAGAAAATTAGAATATTACTTAAGACCAATACAAAGAAAGGATTTTTAGAAATCTTGGCCAACTGAAAAGTATGAACATGAAAAGTATGAGCATGTACAGCACTCAATACTTAGTTGGGGCTCCTTTTGCCTGAATTACTGCAGCAATGCGGCGTGGCATGGAGTGGATCAGTCTGTGGCACTGCTCAGGTGTTATGAGAGCCCAGGTTGCTCTGATAGTGGCCTTCAGCTCTTCTGCATTGTTGGGTCTGGCATATCGCATCTTCCTCTTCACAATACCCCATAGATTTTCTATGGGGTTAAGGTCAGGCGAGTTTGCTGGCCAATTAAGAACAGGGATACCATGGTCCTTAAACCAGGTACTGGTAGCTTTGGCACTGTGTGCAGGTGCCAAGTCCTGTTGGAAAATGAAATCTGCATCTCCATAAAGTTGGTCAGCAGCAGGAAGCATGAAGTGCTCTAAAACTTCCTGGTATACGGCTGCGTTGACCTTGGACCTCAGAAAACACAGTGGACCAACACCAGCAGATGACATGGCACCCCAAACCATCACTGACTGTGGAAACTTTACACTGGACCTCAAGCAACGTGGATTCTGTGCCTCTACTCTCTTCCTCCAGACTCTGGGACCCTGTTTTCCAAAGGAAATGCAAAATTGACTTTCATCAGAGAACATAACTTTGGACCACTCAGCAGCAGTCCAGTCCTTTTTGTCTTTAGCCCAGGCGAGACGCTTCTGATGCTTCCTGCTGCTGACCAACTTTATGGAGATGCAGATTTTATATCGAATTAGTGAAATAAATCAACTTTTTGATGATATTCTAATTATATGACCAGCACCTGTATAGTAATTTTCAAAGCATTGTGTCATGGAAGCCGCCTGTGACTTGAGTCTTTGCATTTACACATGTTAACCAGCAGATGTCCTCCACGTGCCGTGTTTCAGGCTGAAACTTTCAGCCTATCCTTGCTCGGAACAGAAAAGTCACACAAGATGAGATGAGCTCCCCTCTCAGCCACAACATTCCCGTTTGTGTGTCTAATTTCATTTACTTATAAAATGAAAGGGATATGGGACAAAATCATACGTTTCCTTACGTTTTTGTGACTCGCAAAAAGTCTCAGCGAAGACAACACGCTAAGTGATTCCAAAAGTGACACCATGACCTGCGCTTTGTGAAAGGGACACAGGTAAATACTATGGAGGACTAAACCTGCAAAAATTATAAATAAATAAATGTATGAACAAATAAATACATATATAAACGAATAAATGTAATAATATGAAAATAAATAAAGGAATGAGTGGTTTGATAAAACAAAATAATTCGTTTTAGCTATTATTGATCTTAGCTTTAACTTTTCTTTTCATTTTTTAAATTGATTTATTATTTTTTTGAGTCCATTTTTTAATTATCTTTAATTTTTTATTTATTTATTATTTTTAGATTATTTTATTTATCATTTCCTTTTATTTTTTACATTTATTTATTTATACGTTTATTTATTTTTATATTTATTTACTATCGCATGTATTTATTTCCACTTTTATTTATTTATTCTTGAATTTATTCTTACTTTTCTGTGTCTTGTATGATAATTAGATGGGTTGGTCTTGCCTACTATTGGTTCAGCGTAGATTGAAGCGTTTGATTGATTACTCTTGACTTGTTTTGGACTAACGTCACGTCACTCACTGATCGTTTGTATCACATGTATATCGTTAAGTAACTATGGCAGGCGTACAATTAGTTAGAGAGTTACAGCATTTAGCCAATGAAGTCGATAACCATGCATAAAATACTCCATCCCCATCCGAACAAAAATACACGTTATATTTTGCATACTTTTTTTTGTGTATTGACCAGTTTCTGTGACATTTCAAAAATGGACCCTAATATCGAATGTTTAACTTTGCAGTATTGACCACTTCGCAAAACGTATATAGGCTTACTCTGATGTAATGTTGGTTCAGAAGAACTTCCTGTTTCAGTATTTAGCAATCCACAAATGTCTAAACAGATAACTTAACAACCAGTAACCCACTGCTTCTTGGGGCTTATTGCGTTAACAGAACATTTACAGTATAACCGAATCAAAATGTTAATCAAACTATATATAATATTTAATTATATATGTAAGATCAAAAAAACCACGAAAGTGCTTTTGGACCAGTGTTTACATGTTTACATTAAGTGGTCTTTTGCAGAATAAATAATCATCATGTGCTTGTCATAATAAAACGTGGGAGGAGTTTTGTGGCTGTTTGGACGTATGCAAACTGAGAAGCTTTTATTATCATTACATTTTTAACAACACAAATGATCTAACAGTGACCAACAGTACAGTGGATAATTAAAAGATTAAGTTTGTTTTATGCTTCATCAATTAACTATAGTCTGTTCATTCTGGGTTCAAAGAAAATGTCACACTGGCAGTTATAGATTTACTGAATTGTATTTGAGTATAAACAGAAATGTTACATTTATTATTGAGGCCAATATTTTGATATGTTCAATGTAAGTTATAACTTATTTTCTTATGTCCAAGACTCTCTCTGTTAATACCCACACTTGAGTTCATGTATTGTTTATCGAGTCTGTGGTTGTAGTCTGTGTGCTGCTTGGTGACGTGCAAAGCTTGATACTTTGCGGCCTCCTTTTGCCACTGTGTTTGGCCACTGTCAATGCAAAAGTTTATTTCTTTGTTCTAGGCCGGAGATTGACTATAGATTAGAACTGTATGAATTATGAAGATCTTTGTTACAAGTTAGTTGCTGAATATGAATATCTAACACTGAACATTCTCTGATGAAGTATAGAGTTTAAACCCCAGCAAAGTGCTACAGTTTCCATTTAAGGTTTGCAAAAAACTCTTGTGATATGTAAATGTTAAGTGGTCTGAGAAAAACACTGCACTTGGTTCAAGGTTAAACCACAGGTCTAGTCAAAGGTGAGAGTCTATTAGTCACTGCCAAGCAGCCATATCACCCTGTAGCCCAAGACTGGTTGCCCACTGAAGCTAAGCAGGGCAGAACCTGGTCAGTGCCTGCATGGAAGACCTCCTGGGAAAGCCAAGTTGCTGCTGAAGAGGTGTTAGGGTCATTAAAGATCCTATGGCACTTCTTGTAAAGAGTAGGGGTGTAACCCCATGTTTTGGCCAGTTTCCCCCCCTCCACTGGTCCTTGACAATAATGGCCTCCTAATAATCCCCACCCTCTGAATTGGCTCTCCTCTCCACCTATAGCTGGTGTGTGGTAAGCGCACTGGCGCCGTTGTACTGTGGCTGCCGTCGCATCATCCAAGTGGATGCTGCACACTGGTGGTGGTTGAGGAGAGACCCCCCTCATATGATTTCTAAAGCGCTTTTGGTGTACAGCAATACACTATAAAGCACTATATAAAATGTCACGGTCACAGTGACGGAGAACCCAAATGCAGGCAGCCAGAGGTGAAGCGGTTAACATAAAAATACTTTATTAGAACAAAACAAGAAACAAAATACCCTCGGTGGGGAAAACAGAACTAAGGGTCTCTTCAAAACAAAGGACTTCCAACATGGGGGCAAAACGTAAAACAAGAACAGCAAAAAACCTAACTAAAGAACACAACCAAACGTCTTACAAAAACACAGCAGGGTAACTAAGGCAGGGCAGGGTAAAACACAAAACTCACAGTCCACGGACAAGACAAGGCAAGGAACAGGACCACGGGTAGACACAGAGTTTTCTTCAGACGGGTGAGTACAAGAACAAGGTACAGGTACAACGATCGAGCACAGGACAATGAACATGAGGGCATTTTAAAGGGAGACAAACAAAGGAAGATAACGAGGGGCAGGTGAGGAACATAAGACACGGCAGGGAAGCAATACGGGAAACGAGAGGGGTGGGGCCAATGACGAGACACGAGAAAGCACATGGAATGTCAATGGTAAACACCCCATGACTTTCTCACACTAAACATAAGGGATATGTCAAGATCCTGGGCCCGGTTGCATAAAGCACCTTAAGTGTAATTTACCCTTAAGTGTGTCCTTAAGGGAAAAACTTAAGGTGCTTTATGCAACCGGGCCATGCCACTCGACAGGGAAATCAAGGACAAGGAGGCAGGACCATGACAATAAAATACCTCCTCATTCATTGGTTGCAGAGTGACCATTGGAACACATTTCTGGGTTTGGTTAAACACATCAGTTGAGTGTAACAACCCTACATTTTTTCTAATCAATGACTTAAAATGCAGTATATACTGACATTATAATTTACTCACTTTTTGTCAACATTCATAGCCAAACCAGTTTAGTTTAACTAAAAATATATAAATTCGATCTAGAAAGTGTGAAAACAACCACTTTAACTCTTTTTATTCCAAAACCACAGTGGTGAAGCATAAATCATACATTTCTGTTGTCATGATTATTGACTAAAAGAGACACATTCGTGTATGACCGACATTACTAAGTTATAATCATTTAACTTTCCTTCTGGGTTAAGCTATACACCGTTTGGTAAAGCGAGAGATAAATAAAGCGAGAAAATACTCGCATTATTACAGTTTGACCAATCAGATCTACATGGTTATTGCCAAATGCATTCTCATAGAAATTCACAGTTGATCGCTTCCTTTGTGGAAATTTGAGTGGATGTTAAAATAAATTGTGAAATACAGCTAATTATTGCATATTCTAGAGTTGCCAACATCATGACATGATCATGTGCTATCAAAATAATTTAAAAGAATAGAAACATCATTACATCAAAAACATCACAGCCAATAACACTAAATTGGTAAGGTAATATAATTCATCATACATATTTCTGTACACTGTGAGATACATATGTCAAATAGTTGTACAGATTATGTTGGCAGCTTTGAAACAGCACAGTTGCTGTTGGATTTCCTGGAACAAAACTTTATGCTGCTTTGAAAATGTCACTTCTGCACACTGAAAGAGCAAATGGATATATAAGCATGAATGCAGTTGTTTTATATTAAATGTATCTTGAAGCTAAAATACTGTACTGTATTATAACTATAATTTATCTTTAACTGGTTTGGGATAAGAAAAGCATCTGTAGGTGACCTGCTGTAGATCGGTGTTGTGAAGTTTTAGATAACCTTCTTCAAAGGTTTTATCACCATAAATAAATGCCTTTAATAGTCCTTCAGAACAACACAATAAAATCAGATTCAAAATGGCTGAAAAGCTAAGCACAATGTTTACATTGAGCCTGAACTAAAGAAAAATAACTCACCTATGACCAAAATGAATAAAACACCATTCATCAGACCGGATATGAGTGTAAGAGTCTGCCATAGTGTCTGATTCTGTTGAATATATTTCACTTCTGTATGATTCTGATGTATATACCTGATCTCTTCATTTGGACTTTATGTTGGCTGTTGCAAATAATGAGTAACTTTACATTCATTACAATCAGCATATTACAGTAAACGTATATTTGTGTCTAAAAACTGAATATGAATACAATTGATCACAAAAGGAGCACTTACAATTAATATGTAGTCTGATGCCACTGCTGAATTTTGGAGGTGTATCTTTCTTCATACAGTAATAAACTCCTAATTCATTAACAGTGATGTTATTTATAAACAGATGATTTTTAGATTGCACTGAATATTTCTGTCTGAATGTTGTGTTGAAGAATAAAGATGTTGTTGATAAAGTGCGTAATATCATCACAAGAGGATCTGGTACTTTCAGTAATAACCAATAAATCTCTCTTTCATCCAGATCACAGTTTATAGTCACATTTTGTCCCAAATCTGTTAGTTGATCTAAAGTCTCTGCAGCTTGACACCAAATGAAGAGATCTATGGAAATCAACATGTGATAAATACAAACAAACAAATACATTTAATGTACTGTCAACCAATAACAAAGAAAACTAAAAACGGGTATACTTAGAGCAAATGAAAGCATTAATTTAGTAAATATACTCACAGATTTGAAGCGGTGTGATTCTCATGTTGTTGTCGTCATTAATACACAAATGTGCTCTATTGCTTGTTTTTATACCCTACCCACACCAAACAGAGGAGGTTTGCTCTGACCACGCTGTATTATTATTTTAAGCTCTTCTGTTTCTCATGACCATTACTTCTATAAGCAAGTTAAAAATATTTATTTTGTATAAATGTATATCATTTTGTAGCAATGACAATGGTATCATTAATTATATTATTACAATGTGTTTCACACAACTTGCATTGACCACAAACAACTGCTAAACATTTTTGGAAAAAGCTGTGAAGTAAAATAACTGCATTTGTTTTTATTTTGTATAAGCTACTGTTCTTTTGTTTATATTATGTGTTTGTATGTATGTATGTCTATTTAGCTATGCAAATTGTTTATAGTCTATCTATACTATTGAATGTCCATTTATTGTTGTGCAGTGCAGTGCAGTGCTTCCTAAGGATGTAACAGGCGCTGCATGGCTAAAAGCTGTCTATCTACTGAATGCATCAAAGCAACCATTTCAAATCTTCCTTAACATTTTTTTAAATGAATAAGTCAAGTCACGTTTACACAATGAAAAACGGAGCCGTGTTCAAAGAGCCGTTTTACATACATTCTAAATCATAAAAATCTTTAAGATGTCTATATGGCTCATAGACATATTGCAGATAAGCAAACAATAAAACAATGTCTTGCAGATGCAAATAGATGTATGCCAGATGTATGTGTGCTTTCAATGAAGGATGACATAAAGAACTGTTGCTGCTTTAATTGCGTAAAATATTTTTTTAACACGTTAACCTGCGAAAATGAATCGCATGTGTTAATTTTGACAGCCCTAATGGCCAAAACAATGTGATCAGTGACAAACAACGCTTCATTTTCACATACAACCACATGACTGCTTTGTATTCCAATTCAAAAATTGCGTGAACCCTTGCACACGTTTCCACTGTCATTCACTTCATTTGTGAATTGAGACTAAAACTGTCCTGTGTGAAAGAATATTCTTAAAGGGGTCATATGACATAGCTAAAACGATCGTTATTGTGTGTATTTGGTGTAATACAATGTGTTTACGTGTTCAAAAACACATGACTTTTCACACACAATACATTACTGTTGCTCTTCTCTGCCCCGCATTTCTGAAACACGTCAATTTTTACAAAGCACATTGTTCTGAAAAGCGCAGTGTGCTCTGATTGGCCAGCTACCCAGTGCGTTGTGATTGGCCGAAAACCTTAAGCATGTGGCAGAAATGTTACGCCACTTACCATATTTGGAATATCAGCTTCTGAAGCATACAACAACACTCCAGCGACCTTCGAACCTTCTTTCTTTGCGTATGCATTTGGGTGGTGTTATACAAAGCTTCAACACACACTGACGTAGATTTGTGGGGGCGTGTTTACATGAGCCGTTTTAGCCAGGTCTGGATGAGCTTCCGCTTTTAAATAGAACATATCTTTTGGTTTGAGGCTTTCAATTTAGCAATTTTATGTGTAATATATAAGCATGAACTTGTAACACACCGAAATAGTGTCAGATAGCTTTCATGTAGCGCAGTGGTGAGAGCATTGTGTTAACAACGCAAGGTTGTGGGTTCAATCCCAGGGGAATGCACATGCCTATGTATAAATGTGTAGGATAATGCAATGTAAGTCGCTTTGAATAAAAGTGTCTGCCAAATGTAAATGTAGAAGCAGCATCAGTAATTATTATGTGCAAAGACTTTACTTGTGTCAAAACGCATTGCATGTCCTTCAGCGATGCAGCAACACCTTGGCTAAATATCATTCAGGACGTGGTTGCTAAAAATTTATCATTATTGCACTGTTATACTATCACTCTACTGAAATCATTTTCTAATGTAAATTCTATTGATAGTAAGATCAATTTAGCAAGATGCTAAAAATCAAGTCAGGAAACATTTGTTAACATATTTTATTTTATTATTTCTTGAAAACGTAAAGTGTGAACCATGGAAAGGAATTGTTTTATATGTGTGTGAGAGATGACATATGTGCAATAACAGCCACAACATTGGAGTAGAAAAGTAAAGATCTTCATCGTGTGGAAAGTGTCACTAATGTGTACTGAAAGAGTAACAGAGGAACCGTCATTAGCATTATATCACAAATGATTAAAAAACTGGTGTATTCTGTACTCAAATAAATATCAGTAGTTTCTTTACAGTTTTACATAATTTACCTGTGCTTGGCTCAAATCTTCATGTTGTTCTAGAAACATGAAAGTCTGATCTATATCATGCCATTTTAATCCCTCTCTAGAGTAACAACTACCTACTGGAGAAAATAAAGAATATTATATTTAATAGTTTAAGAGATGGAGCAACATTATTGTAAATTTAACTTGAGAACAATATCTTACCAATAACCACAATGATGAGACCAGCATTCACCAGAGCAGAAATAATGATGATAATGTGCCAGTGTGTCTCATTCTGAACATTTGGTAACTCTGTTGGTTGAGTTGGTTCTGTAAGGACAGTGTGTATAATGTGTTCTCTCTCAATGTCAGTCCCTTTATTTTGTGCATAATGGACAGTTTACTGAACAATCAGTGAAAGTAAACATTTTGATGTCTAAATCTCAATGTCAATGACAAACAGATGACTAGAGTAACACTTACCAATGATGTTCAGTCTTGTGCTGTGACTGAGTTTTGGAGGTGTTTTTGTGTTCATACAGTAATAAACTCCTAACTCATCTACAGTTACATTATATATGACCAGACGATGTTTAGATTGTACTGAATATTTGTTTTCGAATGTTTTATTGAAGTGAAAAGCTGAAGTTGGGTTTGAGAATGAGCGTAATATCACTGTAGAAGAATCTGATTGTTTCTGTAAAACCCAATAAACGTCCTCATCATCCAGATCACAGTTTATAGTCACATTCTGTCCCAAATCGTTTAGTTGATCTAAAGTTTCTACAGCTTGACAGCACATAAATACATCTATAAATGAAAATAAAAAGATTCATAACAAGACCCACTTAAAAGCACGGTTTAACAATATATAACAAAAACATATTTTTTTAGGTTTACAAAATATATACACAAATATCCATAACATGTTATAAACTTACAGAGCTGAAGCTGAATAATCCTCATGTTATTGCTTTGATCTGAACACTTCAATATAAACCTGCTTTACATCACGCACTGTTTAAATAGAAATCCACCGCAGAGCCCTGACAGGAAACAGCTTTCAGCCCTGTTGAAAAAAAACAGCATAAGCTGGTTAGGTATGTTTTGTAGCATGGTCACCGGTTTGGGCTGGTTTAAGCTGGTTGTGTGCTTGTCCTTAGCTGGTTTTGACCTGGTTTAAGCTGGCCATGCGCTAGTTATGAGCTAGGAGCTAGTTGCTTAGGCCCAGCTTAGAAGCAGTACATGACCAGCTTAAACATTTACATTCAGTCATTTAGCAGACGCTTTTATCCAGCGACTTACAGATGAGGTAAACAATGGAAGCAATTGGAACAACATATGGACAACAAAAAGCATAAGTGCAATAAAAAACTAGTCTCATATAGCCCACCAAAGTATACAGAGCTAAGTTGTTGTTTTTTTTGTTGTTGAAAGAGTAGAAAAGAAATAGAAGTCAGAACTGATCGGTCAGGTGTTGACGGAAGAGATGTGTTTTCAGACGATTCATAAAGATGCCTACATAATCTGCAGATCTTGTAGCAGCAGGCAGATCATTCCACATAAGTGGAACCGATCCAGAGAAGGTACGCGAGAGTGATTTTTTTACCTTTTTGGGATGGCACCTTAAAACGTTGTTCGTTTGCAGAGCGTAGGGATCTGGCGGGTACATACGTCTGCATTAGCGAGTGAAGATAAGGGGGTGCCGAACCAGTGGTGGTTTTGTAGGCCAGGAGCAGAGTCTTGAAGTTGATACGAGCCACTATATGGAGCCAATGTAACTTAATGAAGAGAGGAGTGACGTGTGCTCTCTTCGGTTCATTGAAGACCACTTTTGCTGCTGCATTCTGGATCATCTGTAGAGGTTTGCTTGTGCAAGCTGGAAATCCAGCCAGTAGCGCATTGCAGTAGTCCAGTCTGGACAGAACAAGAGCCTGGATTAGGACTTGCGTAGCATGCTCGGATAGGAAAGGTCTAATTTTCCTATTATTGTAGAGGATGAATCTATAGGACCGGGTGGTGCTGGCAACCTGATCTGTGAGGTTAAGCTGATCATCAATCACCACTCCCAGGTTTCTGGCCTTTCTGGAAGATGTGATGGTTGATGGGCCCAGTTGAATTAAGAAATTGTGATGGATCTTTGTGTCGGCCGGGATTATAAGAAGTTATGTTTTTGCAAGGTTCAGCTGTAGGTGATGGTCCTCCATCCAGAGCGAGATGCGTACAGAAACAGTCGGATCGTCAGGCTGAAATGACAGGTGGAGTTGTGTATCTTCCGTACAGCAGTGATAGGAAAAGCCAATGTGACCAGTGGGGAAGCATGTTTAGTGTCTGGAGAAGTTAGGTCGAGATCAAGAGTGATGAGGAAATGATCCGACGTGTGCAGCGGGGTGACCTGGGAGTGTTGAGTGGAGCAGTAGCGTGTGTAGATAAGATCTAGTAGATTACCAGATTTATGGGTTGCTGAAGTGGGAACTCACTTGAGGTCAAACGACGCAGTCAGGTTGTTGAAGTCGGCAGCCTGTAGTTTTTCAATGTGGATGTTGAAGTCTCCAAGTACCACCAGAGGAGTGCCATCCTCAGGGAAGGATGACAGAAGCGCATCCAACTCCTCCAAGAAAAGTCCAAGCTGACCTGGGGGATGATAGATAACACAACATGAGTTTTAACAAGGTGGATGACAGTAACAGCATGAGACTCGAAGGAGATGTTGTCGCACAATGGTGCCAGCTGTTTGAATTTCCAGTCGTTAGGAATAAATAGACCGGTTCCTCCACCCCTCCATGATATGCGTGGGCTGTGGGAGAAAGTGTAGTTATTTGAGAGGGCAGCCGGTGTGGCAGTGTCCTCTGGCTCCAGGTTTCAGTAAGTGCTAAAAGAGAAAGACCAGAATGTTTAGCAATAGCTGTGATGAAATCTGCTTTGTTTACAGCAGATTGGAAGTTCCATAAACCAATGGAAAATGTAATTGAGGTAGTTGTGGATGCTAAATCTTCAGCTGCAACAAACTGCTTCTCCCACAATCTGGGCCGAGCATTAAGGTTTAAATACTTAAGCTGGCATTGGACACGCCTTCAATAACATGCGTATCATATACGTCTGACAAAGAAGATAATGTTGTAAAACACATGAACCCTTAAGGGGTTTCACTTATGTACATTGTCCATTAGGTTGGGGAACTAAATAATCTAACAGACGTAAAGAAAAAATAAGTAAAAGTAAAATAAGAGAGTAGTTAGATGGCTTAAATGATGAAGTCCAGTCTTAACCTATTTTAACCATAACTCGGCTCTGCTGAACCGAGTCCACCTCCTCCAACTTTTGCTCCCTTGCTAAGTTGAATCTCCCCCCACTTTGTTTGATCTTTAGTTTTTTTAACACAAATGATTATTTCACCCTGTGGAGTTTTTGACCAATTATGTATTGGCTTTGGTTCAGGGTGTATTAGATAATTTGTGCACACAAACAGTCTTCTACAGCCAAGTCGATTGTCATGATCCTGCCTCTTCTTGTCATGATTTTAGAGTCTTGTGGCAGGATCATGACAGACCCACGTGTTGTATGTGGAGAGGAGCATGGCATTGTTTTGTTTTGACGTGACATGCATTCTCTCTGGTGTCTCGTCTCTTGGCCCACCCCCTTGGTTCTCCATTAGCGTCGCATTAGTGTTTCATTCCCCTCACCTGCCCCGTGTAATCCTCCCGTTAGTTTCCCTTAGTGTTTGATTCCCCTCACCTGCCTCTTGTTAACTTCCCTAGTTAGTGTTCCCTTTCTAAACCCCATTGAATTCATTGTCCCTCGTCGGTTCATTGCTCTACCATGTGTGCGTTTACCTTGTGCCTTGCCTACCCTTGTGAGTAATTCCCTTCGTATTTCGTGTGAGGATTCCCTTGTTCCTGTTTGCTGTTTTCCCCAGTCGTGTTTTTGGACTTATTATTTTGGATTATCTTGGACCTTGTTTGTTTGCCCCCTTGAGGGCAGTTTTTTTCTTTGAATTCTTGTTTTTAATTCCGTGTTTTCCCCATTGTGGGTTTTTGTTTAAATTTAATAAAGTTTGTGTAAACCCCTTAACTGCCTGCGCCTGGGTTCTGCCTCACACCCCGTTCCTGACATCGATCTGCAGCAATCTCTGTCTTTTATGGCACCAGGAGAACCAAATAAGTGACACACACTCATTGGGTACATCTCAGTTGATTCTCGATTTACTATTGTACAAACAGAGGCTTATATTCAACTATGCATCCTTGAGAAATTGTACGAAGTGTTTAATCAAAGAACAGACAGTTTGTTTCTCATAATTTATCAGAATGGAAAGTACAGGCGCTCAGACAACAAAGACAAAAACATGTATGAAGATCATAATAGGAAAATAATATTCAGAACCTTGATCATATTTAACATTGGCCACTTTAAATCATTTATGAATTAGCGCTCTTTTGATTACACCTTAATGATTATAGTTATTAGTACAAAAGAGTAATGATGTAACGATAAACCGTGAGCCGGTTGAAAATCGATTATAATGTGTGACGATTCAAATCGTGTGAATTGAATCGCAATACATTTTTTGAACAGCAGGGGCCGCCATGTTCACTGCAAACCTAAACGTGGACATGCTGATATTTCTTAAATGCAAAAAATCCAAGAAAAGCCCAGACAGTATTAGTTTGTTTATATTAAAGAGACTTTTTCTATTATTCATTTGTTTTAAAATTGCAGTTTAGTTTTGTTATTTGAAAGTTTATTATACAAGGAAACGTGAAGCATTTAAGAAATAATGCAAGGGAATATGTTCATTTCTAATTTGTTTCAACTCATTTTGTAAAAATAAATCATGAATAAATCGCATCATGAGATCAGAATCGTGAATTGCATCGCATCGTGAGCTGAGTGAATCATTACATCCATACAAAAGAGTGTAGTATAACAATCAGTGCCCGTGAGTAGTATATATGCGGGACATAGTGTCAAAATGATTGACAGGTATGATTGATGGGGTCATTGACCTTTTCGGGGGGGTTGAATTACTTCCGGACCACCCACGTTGTGAGGGCCCCTCCCCTTTGCGTTGCCCTT
>NW_026634507.1:0-41342 GCF_024868665.1 Triplophysa rosa
CATTTGATTTTTTTCCCTATTTAATAAAACTGTTAAAGTCTCTTGTAATTGTAGTGATGTGTAGTTTACTGTTTGTTTAGGCTTGCCTGAAAGATGATAGGCCAGCTATGTCTATGTAATGGTAAACCCCAAAAAAATATTAAAAAACATCTACTGCCTATTTTTCCAGTAAGCAGAGTACAGAAGTGTTTGCCTCTATATGTTGTTACTAGTGTAGTGTTTAGTCCCTCTGTCTTTTAGAGACAGGGCAGTATTCTGTACTTTATATAGTGTCTTACAATAACTGAACTCATGTTACACTTATCAGATGGCAAAATCCAAGATTCAACACTGTAAAACTGTCAATAAGTATCGATAAATACATACAAAAAACACTGATGCCACACATGGGATTTATACGTTTGTGATATTGATAATGTGCTTGTAATTGCTCCTTGAAAGTAAAAGTGGTTCCAGTTCTACACTTTCCCTAATCTTTCTGACCTGATTCGTAATTTGCTTGAAGACCTGAATGCAGACTTCGGAAAATGGTAAGAAACAGAAAAAACTTTGTGCGTGCGCGCCCGCATTGCCTGATAATGGTAATGCTTTGTCAGGCTTAAAAGGATCACATTTGGTAATTTATATTTAGATATTTTTTAAGAGTTAAATAGTGTTACGTTTTCATCTGTGTTTGTATGGTGCTTTTAAAATTAAAAAATTTTATGTAGGGTCACAGCAAGTCTTAATGTTAATTAAGTTTATTTTTAATGCTATTAGTTAATAACCTAAAGGGAACCTGTACAGAACGTTCCCTGCAGGTTATTTTTTGGTTTTATTGTTACTCCAAAAAAATAACCTGAAGGGAACGTTCTGGGAATGTTAGCTGTTTGTTAGAAAAACGAACCTGCAGGGAACATTCCGGGAACGTTAGCTGTTGGTTATAAAAAACTAACCTGCAGGGAACGTTCCGGGAACGTTAGCTGTTGGTTAGAAAAACTAACCTGCAGGGAACGTTCCGGGAACGTTAGCTGTTGGTTATAAAAAACTAACCTGCAGGGAACGTTCCGGGAACGTTAGCTGTTGGTTAGAAAAACTAACCTGCAGGGAACGTTCCTGGAACGTTAGCTGTTGGTTAGAAAAAAACTAACCTGCAGGGAATGTTTCGGGAACGTTAGCTGTTGGTTAGAAAAAAACAACCTGCAGGGAACGTTCTGGGAACGTTAGCTTTTGGTTAGGAAAAATATAACCTATAGGGAACGTTCTGGGAACGTTCCCCTATGGTTCCCAACGAAAAAAACAAATGGGAACCATAGGGGAACGTTCTGTGTTTGCTGGGTGAGAACTCCGTTGTTAATTTTCAAAAATCATGTTTTTTATTATGTTTCATTGTGTTAGTTATCATGTCTTAAATAAAAACAAACCAACTGCAGTTTGATTGATATTAATTGGAATGAACAATACATTTTTTTTAAACTGAGCTTTATTTTGGAATATTATTATCTCATTTTGGAACCACACTCTTCAAATACTAACAAAAAAAAACACCTATCCATAACTCGGACTAATCATTAATTCATCATGCTGAGCTGAAGCATTAAAAAAATGTTTATTCGCTCCTTTAAAAAAAAAAAAAGATCTTCTGCATGAGCAAGTACAGCGTTCCAGTGCTTTTATACTAAATCTCACCACACTTAAATACAATACTATTGTCTTTTTGTCATTCCAGTATCTCCCGACTTTCTCTGAAGCTTCGGTCCACTCCGATGTCCCGGTGATTAAAGCTGACATGGAGTCACAGTGACATCCTTAAAAACAGTTGTCATGTATAATATATCTCTGTATCTCTAAATATTTGTTTTTTATTTTTTGTTTATGTTTTAGATTTAAGCGTTTAAGCTGTTTTCATAAAAATATTGCCTTAAGTACATTTTTCATGAAAGTTCTAAATATTTTGAATAAATTCAAGTCCATTTAAAAATCGTAAAGTTTTTAATTGTTT
Organism: Triplophysa rosa; assembly: GCF_024868665.1. Lineage (NCBI taxonomy): Eukaryota > Metazoa > Chordata > Actinopteri > Cypriniformes > Nemacheilidae > Triplophysa > Triplophysa rosa. The sequence continues at coordinate 1,982 of NW_026634507.1, forward strand.
CCGATTGTTTTGTTTTTCATGTTTTATATTGATGTCAACTGGAAATACTGTTTGAACTTCAAGTTAATTATAATATAAACTGAATATAACTACAATATAATATAAAGTATACATTTAATTGATTCTTTGTACATGTCATTGATTTTGTATCCAGACTATATATAAATTTGACCCATACAATGTATTGTTGGCTATTACTACAAATATACCCGTGTTGCTTTTGACTGATTTTGTGATTCAGGGTCACATTTTATTTTGATCTAATTGATTAGATCCAGTCTTGACTCAACTTGGGGAAAAAGGGTATTTTAAAAGTTTCGGAATAGTATCAATTTGAAAATAACTTTCGAATAATAGTTTAGCTATCCATTTGATCATTTCTAGATTGTATTTTTATAAACCAATATAATTTGCATACAAAAACATTGAGAATGTTTAAGTGAAAGGAACGTTGTTTTTAGAAATGTTAGAAAAACATTGTTTATATGAGTGAATTGAATATTCTAATAATGTTCTTTTAACCAAAAAAATAACATTACGTTTAAAATAAAAACCTTTCACCATGTTTTTATAATTTAATGGGAACGTCAGGGAAACGTTCTTAAAACATTAATATAATGGGATGGAACGTTCTAATAATGTTTTAAATAAAGTTCTTAAAACATTTTTATAACAAGAGACTGGAACGTTCTAAAAACGTTTTAATAACGTTCTTATAACCAAACAATAACGTTAATACAACGTCTAAAAAACTGGACGTTTTAAACGTTCTAAGAACATTCAAACATTGTTTTTACAACTTACTGTGAACGTTAGGAAAACGTTCTTAGAACATTAATATAAAGGCAAATGGAACGTTTTAAAAAAGTTCTTAGAACATTATTATAACAACATATACGGAACCGTTATAAAAACGTTTTGAATAACGTTCTTATAACCAAACAATAACGTTAATACATCGTCTAAAAACTGGACGTTTTAAACGTTCTAAGAACATTCAAACATATTGTTTTTATAACTTACTGTGAACGTTAGGAAAACGTGCTTAAAACATTAATATAAAGGCAAATGGAACGCTTTAATAACGTTTTAAAAAAACGTTCTTAGAACATTAATATAAACACAAACGAAACCGTTTTGAATAACGTTCTTATAACCAAACAATAACGTTAATACAACGTCTAAAAAACTGGACATTTCGAACGTTCTAAGAATGTTCAAACATAAACGTTTTTAAAACTTAATTGAAATGTTACAGGAACGTTTTTAGAACGTAAAATTGTTAGCTGGGGTGGATGGTACTAAACGATACTAAGGGTGGTTTCAGACCAGCACTTTTGGTGCGCACCCGCGAACTGTACCCGAGTCCGCTTAAAAAGGGAGGTCTGGGGTGCGGTTCATGTGAACTCCAGTACGTTTCGCTGCTGATATTAACGCAATCATACCAAATCGCGGAAGTGAACCGCTATTGATGACGTAAAACGAAGTCGACAGGACAGTCGTCAGTCATACGCGCTGCGCCGTGTATGCTTGTGTGTGTGTATATACTGTATACTTAAACATGACGCACACATTAATTAAAATTAATTAGTTTCTTATTCACATTATTGATTATTTATTTTCTATAATGCCAGCTATTCAAGAATAAAAACGTTTAATGCCGTGTGTTTTCTTACTCAAGGTAATAAGAGCAGCTGAGAAGATCATTGGTGTCCCCCCCTCCAGGACATTTATGGAACCCGTCTCACCCGCAAAGCCCTCTGCATTGCAGGTGATCCCACTCACCCGACACACAGCTTCTTCAGGCTGCTGCCATCAGGGAGGAGACTGCGGAGTCTACAGGCCAGGAACAGCAGACTAAAGGAGAGCTTCATCCACCAGGCAGTCAGGAAGCTAAACTCCCTCACGAGCCTGCCACCCCTACCCTCCCTCCTCTCTTGCCCCCACCACAACATACACTGACCCGCACTAGTCACTTTATGCAGCCTTGGACTGCTCACCATCTCATTCAGCATCGGTCTGCCCCTCTTCAACTACCTCTTCTGACAGGTTAAACAAAGCCGGCTTTCTTTGTCACTTTAAACAGACTAATTATGGGATTCCTTTTGTGGCAATAAAAATGAACGCAAACTTTTAAAAAACGAACAAAAATATACAATGAGAAAGAAAAAAAAAACACTTTGATAATGAAAACAATAAACTCAATTGCAAGAATGTGACATGATTTTCAAATAAACTGCTATTTTTCTTAACAATTTTCTAAGTTTCGTTTTTGCAAATAATAGTTTTGAATTCGCTGCTAGATTTTTCATTTGCGCTTTCCGAGTTTTCGTTTACGCTTCTCAATTTTTCGTTCGCCTTTCTGGCACAAAACTCACGTGCGGGCGGGACTTATGGCCACTTTACTCTCATTGGTTAGTGAGATTTGGATTGACAGCTCCCTGACCAGGAAGTTGATACTGAAGACTGCAGCGGATTAGAGAGCAATCTGCTTACGGTTTTCTGTATTGTATTGTTTTAGTGTTTGTACTTAAATTACTTTCTTATTTTGTTAGTATATTTAGCAGGGTTGCCAACTTTCACGCACTTAAAAGTGGGACACGCTTCCAGGCTCTATCACGCCGTAACAACTTAACCCACACCATCTTAACCGTAATATGTGCATATCATACCCTGATAGCACACATACATCTGGTTTACGTCTATTTGACGTCTGCATTTACATCTGCAAGACATCTACAATACATTGTTTGCTCATCTGCAATACGTCTCGGAGATGTTTGCTGTCAGACGTCATATAGACATCTAGAAGATGTCTGTAAGATGTTTATGATTTAGAATGGATGTACAACAGCTCTTTCTAAGATGTTTAGCAGATGTTTTTAAGCAGCAGATCTCCAGATCTTTAGCAGACGTATTACAGACGTTCAGACGTCTCCGAGACGTATTGCAGATGAGCAAACTATGTATTTAAGATGTCTTGCAGATGTAAATGCAGACGTCAAATAGACGTAAACCAGATGGATTGTGCTATCTGGGATACACGTAAAAAAGTAATGAATGCATATAAATAGCAAGCCAAATACAAACATAAACTCGTACTATAGCTAGGCAGTACTAGAAGATCTGGTAGGATATTTAAATAATTAAATTAATATTATAAATGTATGACTAGTCCACTGATTCCAGGCCACATGGAATTGTTCCCAAGTTGCTCCATGTCCGTTCCAGTGCTGATAGTGGTGAGCTAAGCTGCCAGGACAAGCGTCAATGCCTTTTTTCTTGATGATGCATAGGATATCTATGAGAACAAATAAATTCACTTTATGGAGCAGATGAGTGGACTGTGCTGCAAACATATAAAAAGTATCTGCATTTCTTGACTTGCACCACCTGCTGGTGAACCGGTCAGGCAGCATGTAGAGATCATGCATTGCTATTCAGCATGTATTTTGCTTCAAGCACATTTGTCACTGTTTTACTTCCATATTCCTCACCATTACATTGACTCAGTTGATTAAGTAAATAATGTTTAATAGCAACAGCTAGTTAGAATGCCTACTTTTAGACAGTTTTATACATTGTTTATACCTATGTATTTCCCCATATTCCTATGTAACACCATGGTCCTGAGAGATACAACATTTGGCTCCACTGTATTGCTCCACTGTTTCCACATAGCGGAATGACATTAAAGCTCACTTGACTTGACCTGTCTTGATTTATATATATACACTCACCTAAAGGATTATTAGGAACACCTGTTCAATTTCTCATTAATGCAATTATCTAATCAACCAATCACATGGCAGTTGCTTCAATGCATTTAGGGGTGTGGTCCTGGTCAAGACAATCTCCTGAACTCCAAACTGAATGTCAGAATGGGAAAGAAAGGTGATTTAAGCAATTTTGAGCGTGGCATGGTTGTTGGTGCCAGACGGGCCGGTCTGAGTATTTCACAATCTGCTCAGTTACTGGGATTTTCACGCACAACCATTTCTAGGGTTTACAAAGAATGGTGTGAAAAGGGAAAAACATCCAGTATGCGGCAGTCCTGTGGGCGAAAATGCCTTGTTGATGCTAGAGGTCAGAGGAGAATGGGCCGACTGATTCAAGCTGATAGAAGAGCAACTTTGACTGAAATAACCACTCGTTACAACCGAGGTATGCAGCAAAGCATTTGTGAAGCCACAACACGCACAACCTTGAGGCAGATGGGCTACAACAGCAGAAGACCCCACCGGGTACCACTCATCTCCACTACAAATAGGAAAAAGAGGCTACAATTTGCACGAGCTCACCAAAATTGGACAGTTGAAGACTGGAAAAATGTTGCCTGGTCTGATGAGTCTCGATTTCTGTTGAGACATTCAAATGGTAGAGTCAGAATTTGGCGTAAACAGAATGAGAACATGGATCCATCATGCCTTGTTACCACTGTGCAGGCTGGTGGTGGTGGTGTAATGGTGTGGGGGATGTTTTCTTGGCACACTTTAGGCCCCTTAGTGCCAATTGGGCATCGTTTAAATGCCACGGCCTACCTGAGCATTGTTTCTGACCATGTCCATCCCTTTATGACCACCATGTACCCATCCTCTAATGGCTACTTCCAGCAGGATAATGCACCATGTCACAAAGCTCGAATCATTTCAAATTGGTTTCTTGAACATGACAATGAGTTCACTGTACTAGAATGGCCCCCACAGTCACCAGATCTCAACCCGATAGAACATCTTTGGGATGTGGTGGAACGGGAGCTTCGTGCCCTGGATGTGCATCCCACAAATCTCCATCAACTGCAAGATGCTATCCTATCAATATGGGCCAACATTTCTAAAGAATGCTTTCAGCACCTTGTTGAATCAATGCCACGTAGAATTAAGGCAGTTCTGAAGGCGAAAGGGGGTCAAACACCGTATTAGTATGGTGTTCCTAATAATCCTTTAGGTGAGTGTATATATATATATAACTATATATTACTATATTATTGATATATTTATGAAACGTTTCATGGTAACCAAATTTGAGCAACTGACTGAGCTGAGACCCACGGTCACTGTACCTAGCTTCACCTAAACTGAGCTGTAACATCAAAAGTTGCAATTGCGTTCACATATACGCATTTTAAACATATTAAAAGAATATACTCATTGTGACATGTGGCATACAATACAATGATTAATCCATTTTATATAATTTATTGCATAAGTGTGACTATTTGTGCAATTTCATTAAATATTGTGTACTTCTGTGTTCAAAAACATCACTCGTGTAAGAAATTCCCTTCATACCAGTAAAAATATAAGGTGCCTCAAATATCCTGTTGTGTACTCAATGAACCTTAAACTGTATTTTTCAGTGCTCCAAAGCTCTTCTTCTCAATAAAAGGGTTATGGTGGAACCATCTATAGTCTTTGTGGTTCTTCCAGGAACCTAGAAGATTCTTGAATAACCCCATATTCAGTTGTGAAGTTCTGTAGTCACCTTTTCACTACACTGGGACCTCAAAGTGCTTTGCGGGTTATTGAAGGAACTCAAATTCTAAAAAATGGTTCTTGTAAGATCTGTAAACTTATAAGTGGTTCCTGGAGAATCTCTCTTGTACAAGACAGTATCTAGAGCAGGGGTCACCAACTAGCGGTCTCCGGTCCGGATGCAGACCGCGAGATGCATCCGTCCGGACCTCAAAGCCTTTTGACATAATAAATAAATGAACGCCTAACATTATTTTCTAATGCAATCAAATTTATACCAGGCACATCAAGGTCCGCTCAGTAGCAGTTTGGGTCCTACGGCGCCACGGACAGTTAACATATGCGCACTGTTGCTACGTAAAGACGTCAACGTCGTGGAGAGAAGAGAGCCGAGACAGACTCGCTGCACAGAGCACAGACAGATGTAACTCTCAGTGACTGAAAAACAATGTCCTTTTCAAAAGTTAGAAAAGTTGACGCTGAAAACCATGTTTTCCGAGATGAATGGGTCGAGAGATTTGCATTTATTCTTCCTGCATCGAGATGCACGAGACCGGTTTGTCTCATTTGCTCGGAGTCTGTCGCGGTTGTCAAAAGTGTAAACCTTAAACTGCATTATGAAATTAGACAGAGACACTTTGAAGAAACTTACAAGCAGCAGTCCGAGGTAAGGACACGGAAAATATATTAGCTCAAAGCCCAGTAGGAGCGATCTACACGGGTCCTCCCTCACTCACTCACTGCCCAACAACCAGATATATGAATGTTCACTAAGAATACAGTGGATCTTAGGAAAACATAACAAGCCCTTTACTGATGGTAAAATAGTAAAAGAGTGAATGGAGCGTGCGTGTGAAACACTTAGAAGGAAAATAAAGACATGAACTAAAAGAAAATATGACACAAACCCCCTTTCAGTTGCAACGGCCACCAGAAGAGCTGAAATGCTATCAGAGGATGATCAGTCACAACTTGATGCTGCTATTTGTTCATCTCAGTTCAGCAGAAAACAACACTTTAGTTTTCTTTTAAAGTTGTTAATGTTGAAATGAATGTATGTTCAGTGCAGGTTTAGAGATTAGGGCATTTTACACATTTTCCTTCATTATATTGTTGTCAGACATTGTTATGCCGTTGTATAGATATGAAAAGACATGTTTATTTTAGTGCTGTCAATCGATTAAAAAAATTAATCGGATTAATCACACATTTTTTCTGTGATCACGATTAATCGCACATAACAATAATATTTTAAAATATACTTTTACATTTTAATAATTTCACATTTAATCTTCAAATTGATGTAGAAACAACATATTTCTTTAACAGCTTCATTTTATGAAAGCTAACATTTTGATATTAGCACTGTAACTGATGTCTCTATTAAATTGATTATTTTAACATTAATTATAACCATTCAACTCAACTCAACTTTATTTATATAGCGCTTTTACAATTTTCATTGTTACAAAGCAGCTGTACATGAGACATATTGACTATAAGCAAAATAATTAAAGTTGTACCTGCAAAAACAAGAAAAGGTTGAAAACACAGAAGACAGACATACCCACATACAAAACACTCCACACACACAATATGCAAACGTACTAACACGCATAGACATAGAGACACACACACACACACGGATGCGCACGCACGCACACACACACAACACACACACACACACACACACACACACACACACACACACAGACACGTACGCATGCACAGTGAAAGCACACATTTAAGATAAAGGAGAGAGAAACGCAGGTCAAATATTAAACACCTATAAATACCTATATGCAATATTAATTAAGTAAAACTTTAAAATTCTAAAGCAGCCCCCCCGGTCAGGCAGATAGTGCAAAAACAGTATGCAAACGGTGGCGAGGAACCCAAAACTCTAATCGAGAAAAAAAACCTCAGGAGAACCCAGGCCCAACCAGGGGATTCCAGTTCCCCTCTGGCAAAAGCTGCTGCCTCTGCACAAGCTCCAGAGAACTTGCACAACAAGGCTAAATAAAATAAATAAACTTAATAATAAAATAAATTGTAGTTTAAGATTATCATTAATAATCTAATAGCATTTGAAGTTTTGTGGTGAAGACATGTCAAGAGACCGCGTCCTTCTTTATCCAGCTCTATCATCTCAGCTCTTGTCAGGTCCCCACTTCCCATTCTCCGCTCTACCATCAGGTCAGGCCATGAACTGCATCCTGCTCGCTGTGGTAACCTTGGAACAATGAGACAAGACTGGCTGAGAGTAGAGTACTGTTCTGTACTCTTTGATGCAACAAGTACACCAGTTCAACAGTATAATTGAGAGCTCATGTAGGAAATATACAGAAATTGAAGGACACTTTACAGTCTTTAATGCTAAATTATAAATTAAATGCAGAAGAATTCTCATTAAAGCTATAAAATCACATTGATTTCTTCTTTTATTTTGTTCTTTGATTAACGTTAGTGACAGGAGTCACAGCAGCACGTTTAAGAACGTGGCCCCTTTAAGAGCTGTCTCAGTACGCAGATCTGACCGTCACCGCACTCCAATTTTCACAACTCTTTGCATTCATTTAAGATTTTATTTTACACTTTTAAGTCTGTGCTTAAGAAAATGCTAGACAAAACTGGCTTTCTGACATAATCTTGTGTGGTTTTAAAGCACGAAAGAGAACTTAACACGGATGCGCTTTCTGACGCAGCCTTTAGCCCGTTACTGTGGACCTCGCGTAGCGTTTTGCCGCGTCCCACAGTTTAGAAGCTGTCTATCTTCATTGAACGCGTCAAAGCAACTGTTTAAAATCGCGCTTAAGTGGTTTAAAAGCCTGTACACGAATAAGAGCGTGATAACATAATGTAACGCTGGACAAAGGATGTCAAAACAAACGGATGCGGCGTTAATTGCGATAAATATTTTCTCACGCGTTAATTTGAAAAAAATAATCGCATGCGTTAAAGCGTTAACGTTGACAGCCCTAGTTTATTTCTTTGGTCTGCCAAAAACCATCAATTCATGATTTTAGGTATTTAATTATCCGGACCTCGACTGGCAAGGAGGGTTTGTTTACTGGACCTCAAGCGATTTTAGTTGAAGACTCCTGATCTAGAGGAACCCCACAAAATTCTGCATGAAATAGGGATTTTTAGTGTCTGATCAGTGTTTTGATGTTTTTATAGGATTTGTCTGCGTCTGCACTATATGAGGATATGAACACATGAACTTCATCTCCAGAGTTGCTAAGAGTTTATTTTACCAGCATTGTACTGTTTGAGTGAAGCAGAAGCTATCGTCAAAAACATATTAACTCGGGCGCCGTCTTTCCGACAAGTCGTCATAATAAAAGTCCCGTTAAACTGAACACTCAGACGAAAAAATACTGTAGTGTACTATAGTATGTGCTATGGAAAATTGTAGTACCCTTGTAGTAAATTGATAAACTAGAGTAAATGCATAGTATACTATAATAAAGTTAAAAAACACTAGTATCTAGGAATTTTACTGCAGTTTACTATAGTAAATACTGTAATATACTACAGTAATTAATGTGGACAAATATACCACTATTGTATAGTAAAAAATTAAAACCACAGTAACGTTACTTAGAAATATTAAATCAAATTTAGGTAAACAAAAAGATTATATGGCCTTAATTATCCATCTGTATGTAACATTAATGTCATTTGTCAGTTACCTGCCTATTCATGTGATGAACTGCACTTGCACATTTTTTAATGATGACAACAGACGTTTTATACTTGTGCTACGACTAGTGTTGTAGTACTCGAGACCGGTCTTGGTCTCTCGAGTCCGGTCTCAACCATCTTGTGATGGTCTCAACGGTCCTTGGTCTCGGTCTTGTCTTGGTCTCAGATTTAGTGGTCTCAGTTTTTTTTTCAAGACCACAACTGTGGGAATTACAATAAACAGGGTTCGTACGGGTGCTTTAAATCCTGTAAAATGATTGAATTTGAATATAGTCATTTTAAGGTTAGAAAAGTGATTGGATTTGGGATCAAGTGCTTAAAACTGCCTAAAACTTTAATTTCGTTGCTTTCATAATAATTCGCAATTTTACGGAGAATTTTTCTTTTGAAATAAAATATACATTTTGCACATAACGAAAATACGAAAAAAATCGGCGCGTGGCTATAATGTTATCTGCCAGTCTTTTGGATGTGCGCCCTCTGGTGGATCAGAGTAGGAGATGAAAATATGCCGGGCGTTTGCCGTTTCAATGCTCGTTGGCTGGAGGTCGAAAATTACAAATTATGGCTAAAACGTGGACCAAATCCTTGAGTGGCCACCTGCAAAGTATGCAAAAAGGACGTGCAGCTCTTCACCTGGGGCCAGCTGCACTTTCAAGTAGGGCTGTCACGATAAACCGACGATAAATGTCACGTGATTTATGCACAGCTTTTGAGTGAAGTACGGGAAAATGCTGCTGCATCCGAAAGCCAGAGGGCGCTCTCGTGCGGAAACTCCAAATACGCACTGCAGAAGAAGACCATGACACCTTCTAGAATCTATGCCTATGGACATCTTTTTATCACTGTTACTCAAGCCTCATCAGGTATTTTTTATGATAATAAAGTATATAATGATCATGTTTGACGGGTGTTGCTTTTTCAAATGCACATTATAAGCGACTCAAACTCGCACTGGTTTTAGATAAGCAGCATTTCCAACTGATCCCAGAGCCGTGCTTCACGGACAAGCTACGCATTAAAAAAATATTGACACATTGCATGTCGCAGCCAGCACGATTGCAATAGGATTTAGTGGTACCGCAATAAAATATCGTGCAGCCCTACTTTCAAGCCACATGAAAGGTAAGTTTTTCGATTATTTCGAAATTTTCGATTAGGCCAATTAAGTTTAAGGTAGATGGAAAAATTCGCGAACTAATTAATTTTCGGGAGGGATGTAAAGTGTAATTGTAGGTCTTTTTTGCCAGATATGGTCGGAAATGAACAATGACTCGGGCAGAAATTAGCCCATCATACTTAAAAACTACGTCAAGTTGTGTGTGTGTGCTCACCGACTGAATTCTGCAGTGTCGCGAATTCTTTCTTTCATCAAACAACAAAGTGCTAATACGATGTTAACGATATCAGGGATTAGATTTTTTTCGTATAAATAAAGATTTTGTAAAAAAATTTTAGCTCGCTGGCATCACCCGCGTAAAGTGCAAAATGTTTTTGTGACGGTGTGGGGGTTGGGTGCTAAGTGGTATAAATGGCGTAGATGCGCCATCTAGTGGCTGTGTATTGAAACAGAGAAATACATTCCTGTTTTAGTTTTTTAACACTACACAAAAGTTTGAACAAAATACAACCAAGGGAACTTTTATAACGTAATGTTAAACAAATATCTTTAAGATTGAAATACATATGATAGATATGATAACCAGTTCATGTTTTTTCTTCTGAACTGTCACAAATTTACAGGTGGGGCATTTTCCATACTGTTAAAACAGTACATTAGTCTTATCCTAAAGTAATATTGACAAACTAAATATATCATTTGAAAGCTTACAACCTACTGTTCCCACATTTGGTGACAAATTTTCAAAACAAATTACATAGGAACAGTATTATTTTAATTGCATTTTAATGAGCAAAAATTGTTTTAAATTTAAAGAAAAACTTGATCGATTCTCTATTTGTGATGCGGCGGCAACCTATAATTCGCACCCATGTTCTTTCCGTGTTTCTTTTGTGTTATTTTATGTGGTCAAATCATATCAATTACAAATAAGTGCCCACAGTACTGTATAGGATGTCTGCTTTGTGAATTAAATGACAATTTGCTCAAGTCTTTTATGGAATAAATTGAGTATAGTTAGTATATAGTATAATTACATATAATTGGCATACAGTATAATAGGGCTGTGCAATTAATCGAAAATGAATCGTAATCGGCAATTTTGGCCTTCAACAATTACAAAAACAAAATAATCGAGGTAAATGATTATTGTGCCGCATTCCATTTTGCAAGGATCCTCTCCTTTCTTGTGGTATAAAACCACAGCGCACAGTTTTCGTTTATAGTGGTTCAACTGTGCTATTTTCTTTACATTTATTTTTCAGTTGATTTCACATATTAAAAGGCAAGCTTTTACATTTTTACATGTTGTTTCAAACGTTAAGAAGTAATCGTGTTAAATAATCGGGATCTCAATATTGGGCAAAATAATTGTGATTATGATTTTTGTCATAATCGAGCAGCCCTACAGTATAACTATGGATTATCTACAAAGGAACATACAGTATATGTATGTCAGCATGTAATTAACGCAGTTGTAAGTGACTGGAAAAGTATAAAAACACACGTTAAAAGTGCTTTTAAAGTGCTGGATTTTGAAGTTGGAAAATGTGTAAGAACCCTGAATAAAATGATGGTGCATTGTCTGATTTAAGTGTTAACATAATTAATGTGATTGGATGTAAAACTTTAATGCCCGGTTTCACACACAAGGTTTAAGACTATAGTCCCAGACTAAAATAAAAGTTTGAGCTGTCTTAACTGGAAATAAATATTCCTGACATATCTTAAAATATGTCGTTGCCATTGTTTTGTCTCAAGATGCACACCAGCAGTATTTTTATCCAAGGCATTTTAATAAAAGTGACTTAAATATCCTAATTTAACTAAGGCATAGTCCTGGTTTAAGTTAAGCCGACTGTTGTGCCAGATGAATGGGGGAATGTCCTACAAGAAATCTTGTCAACAAAATGAATACAAAGGTCCACAATATCCAAGATGTGATTGCAAAAAACGTACTTGTATTAGATCTTGTTTCTTTATATTGTAAAGTCTGACGTGATCTGAAAACGTGATATTTTGCTACTGAATAATAGATAAGAACGCTTAGAACGCATGATTCTGTAATTGTGACTTTTTAATGTGGATCTTTTAGAATTTTAGAGAGTACTAGTCTTTGTCTTGACTCGGCCTGCCTTGGCCTTGTCTTGGTCTCGGCCATTCAACATCTTGGTCATGTTTTGGTCTCGACACCCTCTGGTCTTGGTCTTGTCTTGGTCTCGGCCATTCAACATCTTGGTCATGTTTTGGTCTCGACACCCTCTGGTCTTGGTCTTGTCTTGGTCTCGGTTTAGGTGTCTCGACTGCAACACTAGCTACGACTGTTTGGCCTGTGCTACAAAACCTCTGTAACACCAGTGCTATGTAAAAGTTAACGTACAGCCCTGCCACTAATAATATTTACTGCTTGCCTTTGTTCTATAGCAATCACGGAGAGTATAACCAACTTCAGACACTAGGTGAAACGCTTAGAAGCAAACTTGAGCACTCGGAATCCGAAACAATTATACTGACACTTCATATGAATTTTTTTATGTTCGTACAAGTAGGCTAATTTTTGTACTCGGACAAGTGAATGACAAATGTACTTGTCCGAAGGACAACCACATGACAACGCTTAATGTCAAGCCCCGAAAAACATGCCCTGAAGTTATGTAGATGGTTGATTTAAAACATCTCCCCTTAAAACACTATATTGGTCTTGACTATTTAAATAAAGTGTCGGTTAAAGGAATATGACTTGGCCTTATAAGAAATTCAGTCAGAAGACATTTTTTCACTTTAATCCATGATTATATTTATTATGATATTTTCATTATTATGTTATTTGTTATATTTGCACATGTAAAAATACTCATTGACAATGGAAAATCTGAATAAAGTGGATTATTACAGTTGTTACTATAAATAGCCTATTGTACTCCTTAACCATAGACCAAAACAGTGACTTCCAGGCATTGTAATATTTTGTTTATTGTTACATTTGTAAACCAATTTGTGATGTGCTAAATGATTAAATTTAATGTTTTATGAGACGTTATCTAAATCCCTCTTTTTGGTCTCCATGTCTTATTTGCAGGGGCAACCAAGGCCAACAGACCCAGCCCACCCTGATGCTCATCCTTGCACTGACTGGGACACCTAAGGCCAACAGGCGTAGCTCCTGTTCTCTTTTTGCCATAAATACTTTAGCAATGCAAAATTGTGAAATGTACTATAGAAATAATTTTGACTTTGACTACATGGATCCTCACACCACCTGGTAATAGCAGGGAACCCATTTGGAGAGAACAGCATTGTTTTCTCTAGCTCGCAAGGATTTGCTTTTTGGAAAATTACAACTTTACCATGGGTGTAGGCCTTGCTATGAGAGACTACTTTTTAACAATTGTACATTTGTACGAAGTACCTGAAATGTTTCTGTATGTACAGTATGTTTAAAATTAAGGCAAATTATTTGGTTAGTTTTGTTAAGATAAAGACTTTTCATTTATAACAATATCACCAACACAATATTAATTATACATGTGATTTCATGAATTTAGTATGGTAATGTTCAATATTGACCATTCTGTAAATATTTATTCAATGTAAATTGTTGTTGTTTATCAATAAACTGTTGTATTTGATTTAGTATTTCTGCTTATTAAAATATTGTGAATAGCAAATATAAACTGTGAAATGGTGCCTTGAAGCACCCAAGATGGTTCCATACCATTTTAATAAAAGGGAACCCCAAGAAGCCTTGGAGGGTTCCTCAGAGAACCGCCCTTCATTAAGCGGTGCCTTGAGTTTCCACTGAAGGTTCCGCCGGCGTGGCAATGTAAAGAAGAACCCCAAATGGTTCCTCAAAGTACCTTTAATTTTTACAGTGTACCTTCAGTTGAAAGGGAGGAACGGGGTGAGTTGTAGCTCATTATGATTTCAGGAGACGTAACATACTTTTTTAACCTAAGTATGTTACTGACATTCCATGAAGACCATAAAGAATCATACTAACTTGGTATGGCTGTTTGATGTCACCTTAACACAATTTGCCAACCAGTTGCTTCCTGATTACTGTTATACCACTGGATAAAAAAATGTGTGTAGGTCACAAAGTAAGGATACAAATAAATTTCATTATAAATATTTTATTTGGATCAAACACAATATAACAATATTATACAATTATTATAGTTGCATGAACAACTGTTGTAGAGCACTTCTCAACTCCAGTGCCTCTCCTCCATTTTAGCCATCTAATGCAAGAACAAAAAAACATTTATATTCAATACACACTTGATATTGGGGTGAGCGATCTGAATTTATTGTGATTAATCTTGAAGACGTCCAAACCCTATCTTTCCAAGCGAATCGTATACTGTGATTCTCTCCTCTTCATATAATGCAATATAGCGTTTTAAATTGTGCAATTAAAAAAGTTAATTTAGCTATATGGCCGGTTATGGTCTGAATAAAAAAAATGGAAAGAATGCACAGTTAGTAATGACATCGTTAAAATAGTCCATGTAACTACAGTGAATAAATGAGGCATTTATGTAGCACTTTATTGTATATTGCTGTACACCCAAAGCGCTTTACAGTGGTTCAACCTTTATTTATGAAGCAACGAGAATACTTTTTGTGTGCAATAAAACAAAAATAACAACTTTATTCCACAATTTCCTTTCATTTCTGTGTCATTCAACATGCATTCTAGCGAGTACATATGGAGCTGGCCCTCATGATAAGGACCCTAAGGATAATTATATTTAGGGGCCCCCTTGGTGCCCCAAATACAATTGACAATCGTCAATGCTTGTTTATTCACACACTATAAATCTAAAACACCCAATTCTATTAGTTGTAGCTGTGTTTAGATTGTAGGAATGTCATAAAAAAACAAAAACACATAAACCTTGCATTACAAGTGTATTGTCTTAGTCAATTTTTAAAAATGTGATTAAACCATGCTTATGGTCTCAACACAGCTTATAACAATGGTATATATAATGGTAAAATTGTGCTCAATCCACCCAAGGCAGTAACTGTACGCTTACTATAGTAAAATCACTGTACATTTTATGAAGGAAAGAATGAAACAATACTCACTAGGATTTGTACGCTCACACATAAATTTGTTCTTAAACTCCTTATGTTTGTAAATTCATAGTGTTGTTAGTGAGTAGCCGCGTGCACAAGATTAGCAATTTGCATAATACACGCTAGTGATGTGCGGATGGCGGTAATGGAAATGGAGGCGAAACAGATCCGAGAGAAAATTAAAAAGGGAGAATTAAAAACAAAACAAAAGGAAGGAAAGAAAGAAAGAAAGAAAAGTGCCATGTGGGAGCGTTTTAGCGAAGTGGTTAACAAGGATGAATCAAGTGCTGTATGTAATATGCAACGACTGTGAGGGCTAGAAAATGTACAGTTATCCAGTCATTCGTGTGTGTTTGTGTGTTGCAGTGACAGAAACGGCGATATTCAAAGTCTGAAGGGAGTAAAGCCTGTGTTTATTTTAATAAGAAAATGTAGGCTAATCTGGCCAAAGACAAACTTTTGTTTTATAAATAAATGTTCATTTAAAAGCATTTTACGATCAGCATATGAGCGTATTATTTTCCTATCAGAGATTGGCAGATTAGTTCTAACGTCACTGAATCTGATAACATCATGCTTAAAACAAAGAATTAGAGTAATTAAAGTGACGATCGGGTGCGGATATCTATATCAGAGAAAATTATATGTGCGGGTAGGTGGATAATTTATTTGAAGCAGCGGATGCAGGTGACATTTTAGCTTATCCGCGCATCTCTAATACACTCCCAAAGCAGCACCATTTAAGGTATTTCTGCAAAGGAGCACTTGTTCTGAGCAGCGCATCCAGAATGTCGCAAAAGCAACAATAACAAAAAAAACTTTATGGAAAGAACAGAAGTTTTTGTTGACGGAGATGGAAGCCAGAACAAGCCTGATTCATGTCTTTGATGAAAGGATAGTTGCAAAAACAGGACATTCCAGCTTGAGTGGTGTTATAGAAAGGACTGAGGGGGAGAGTTAACTAATACAATAGCAATTACAACACTGTAATTTGATTTAATTCATTTTGTAGGTAACACTTTATTTTACAGTGCCCTTGTTACACATGTTACAAGTATTTACTATAGTATTTACTATAAATTATGCATAATTACATGTAACTAACCTTGAACCAAACCCTAATCCTAACCCTAACCCTATAGTAAGTACATGAAGTTACTTTTTATTACTCAGTACTTAAATGTATAATTACACTGTAACAGGGGCACTGTAAAATAAAGTGTAACCATTTTTTATTTGAGGACTGTATTTAAGTAAAGAAATTCCGTCCCAGTCCTCTCAGGACAGTCCAGTTACGTACTATATTCACTCTATTTTGGTAATTACATGACCTACGAGTAACGTAAATTGCACGTTACGTTCACGTAATTTCATTACCAATAAAATTAAGATTTACATTAATGATTTACATGCTGTTTACTATTTAAATGTGTGTTTAAAAGTTTTTAGTCAGGTCATTGTAAATCTGTTGATTAAATAAGCCAAGAGATATTTAATATGCTACATGCAGGCTGCTCTCTGCTTTATTGTAATGTAACAGTGCGCGTTTCTCAGAAGTAAGACATGTTTTAATTTCACAATTGTTGTGTAATACTTGTAAAACTTTTTTTTACTAAAAGTCTGACAGAATGTCGTCTGACAGCATTAACAATGCTTTTTTGAAGGGCTTCTTTACTGACAAGAAATTTCGTTTTATCAGGTAAGACTCATTACTTCTCAACAAATAAACCGCTTTTACGGAAATAATGGAGAGTAAAGTGCATAAAAACGTTTTTTTTTTTTAGGTTTCATCATTCATATTTTATTCATTCAATCATTATATTTTATTATTTTTAAGGAAATATACAGCACTGGTGGCGGTTAAGAGTAACCACGGCAACCGTGACAGCACGGAACCTGAAGAGGACATATAACTCCAGTATAAAAAAGACCAACAATCACATTAGTGAAGTAATAATATCTTATATTTGTTTTTATGATATTTATGCTTCTGTGATTATTTAGTATCTGTCGTGAAGCATGCGTGATATACACTCACCTAAAGGATTATTAGGAACACCATACTAATACGGTGTTTGACCCCCTTTCGCCTTCAGAACTGCCTTAATTCTACGTGGCATTGATTCAACAAGGTGCTGAAAGCATTCTTTAGAAATGTTGGCCCATATTGATAGGATAGCATCTTGCAGTTGATGGAGATTTGTGGGATGCACATCCAGGGCACGAAGCTCCCGTTCCACCACATCCCAAAGATGTTCTATCGGGTTGAGATCTGGTGACTGTGGGGGCCATTCTAGTACAGTGAACTCATTGTCATGTTCAAGAAACCAATTTGAAATGATTCGAGCTTTGTGACATGGTGCATTATCCTGCTGGAAGTAGCCATTAGAGGATGGGTACATGGTGGTCATAAAGGGATGGACATGGTCAGAAACAATGCTCAGGTAGGCCGTGGCATTTAAACGATGCCCAATTGGCACTAAGGGGCCTAAAGTGTGCCAAGAAAACATCCCCCACACCATTACACCACCACCACCAGCCTGCACAGTGGTAACAAGGCATGATGGATCCATGTTCTCATTCTGTTTACGCCAAATTCTGACTCTACCATTTGAATGTCTCAACAGAAATCGAGACTCATCAGACCAGGCAACATTTTTCCAGTCTTCAACTGTCCAATTTTGGTGAGCTCGTGCAAATTGTAGCCTCTTTTTCCTATTTGTAGTGGAGATGAGTGGTACCCGGTGGGGTCTTCTGCTGTTGTAGCCCATCTGCCTCAAGGTTGTGCGTGTTGTGGCTTCACAAATGCTTTGCTGCATAGCTCGGTTGTAACGAGTGGTTATTTCAGTCAAAGTTGCTCTTCTATCAGCTTGAATCAGTCGGCCCATTCTCCTCTGACCTCTAGCATCAACAAGGCATTTTCGCCCACAGGACTGCCGCATACTGGATGTTTTTCCCTTTTCACACCATTCTTTGTAAACCCTAGAAATGGTTGTGCGTGAAAATCCCAGTAACTGAGCAGATTGTGAAATACTCAGACCGGCCCATCTGGCACCAACAACCATGCCACGCTCAAAATTGCTTAAATCACCTTTCTTTCCCATTCTGACATTCAGTTTGGAGTTCAGGAGATTGTCTTGACCAGGACCACACCCCTAAATGCATTGAAGCAACTGCCATGTGATTGGTTGATTAGATAATTGCATTAATGAGAAATTGAACAGGTGTTCCTAATAATCCTTTAGGTGAGTGTATGTTATGCTTTAAATAACTGTTATATAGTGTTAAGTGTCTGAAAAAACACTTTGTTGTTCATTTGAATGTTTTTTAACATTTTGTATACTGTTTTCAACGCGATTTAATATGTTGTTGTCAATATGTTAGTTTTATCTATATAGTAAATGAAAAGTATTCTAACTCTGAGACTGTGTCATTCATATGTTAAAAAATAAGGGGGAAAATAAGGACAAGGTAAATTAGTTGTACTGCATGTCTGCCCAAAGAAAATTAAATAAAACATTTAAACTACTAACAGGTTACCAACATACAACTTTTAATATATTACATTGTCACGATGACCATGACAGGCAAATTACGTCACGAGGTTACGTCGAGATGACAAATCCAGGAATGTCACTGTTCCGGTCTGCCGGCTGGCCGTAAATTTGGACAACAGATTACGTTGACGTTACGTAACAGTCACGTATTTTGCCAGCTGTCTTGGGCGCATATCCGATTTATGAGTGAGTCGCCAGCGTGCTGGTTGCTTAAATACCCCTCACCAGTAACCACACAAAGATTAAGGGTGAGTTAGTTTTTTATTTTATGGACAGGGAAAGGGGAGATAGGAGGGTAAAGGATAGTACAGTTAGAGAAACACTTAAAACGAAATTGATAGAGCAGTCCATATTAGTTGAAATGGTAGCTACGGCCGGTCAAGTTAAACCTCATGTTAGCTCTTTAACAACAGGAAAGGTTATTGTTGTTACAGCTTGAGCAGGAGTGATTGACATTGGAAGTAGAGCGTGAAAAAAACTAGAAACGAACAGACCAATATTGAGCTGCAGAAATATCGTTTGGACATAATAAGAGAAGACGGACTGAATAACGGTTCTGTTGTCGATTTGCACGGTGCTTCTCAAATGTTTGACACTACTCATAATTTGCATTTGGTCCCTCAATTTAATGAACGAGATCCAGTTAGCTTTTTTATATTGTTTGAGTGGACAGCGGAGGCAAGGGGTTGGCCTAGTAAAAACCGTACACTGCCTTTACAATGTGTGCTCACTGGCAGGGCTCAAGAAGTTTATTCTGCGCCTTCACTCTCTGACTGCGAAGATTACGATATTGTTAAAGCTGCAGTCCTAAAAGCGTATGAGTTACTACTGGAAGCATACCAATAGAAGTTTCAGAAAAGGAATTAAGTGTTTGAAGATAAAGTAGATCGTACACCCAGAAATGTATATCTGATCTGCAATTACTGCCATGGTAAAGGCCACTGGAAAAATGAGTGCCCTGTACCAAAAGCTAAGAGTAAAGGGGGAAAGGCTTGTCGTGTTAAGCTAGCTGCCCTTGATGCACCAGTGCTAAATCCTGATAACTCGTCAGGTGAGAGATTTCCACCGTAGTGAACCCCATAAAAGAGATTATGCACCTTTTATTACCTATGGGCATGTGTCGATTGTTGGGAAAGAGACAAAAGCTCCAGTGACTAAATTAAGGGACACACGAGCATCGGAGTCCGTATTTTGCAAAATGTGTTGCCATTTTCCTTCATATTGCCGCTTTCTTTGGCCAAGACCCACCCAAGAGGCCATATGACTGAAAGGTAAAGCAACCAATCATGATTCGTTTTGTGCAGTGTCATGTTTAGAGGCGTGGAAATGTCCCCACAGTAACAGACCGGTGTACATTCACGAGCGTGAAAGTGAAATTTGTCAGATATGGTGACCCACACCCGAAATGTGACCTTCTACATTTAACCCATCCAGTGAGTAGTGAACACTACACTAGTGAGCGTGTCAAAAGTTAACAGCAACAACGATTATAAGAAGACAGACATGTTTTAATTTCACAAATTGTTGTGTAATACTTGTAAAACTTTTTTTACTAAAAGTCTGACAGAATGTCGTCTGACAGCATTAACAATGCTTTTTTGAAGGGCTTCTTTACTGACAAGAAATTTCGTTTTATCAGGTAAGACTCATTACTTCTCAACAAATAAACCGCTTTTACGGAAATAATGGAGAGTAAAGTGCATAAAGACGTTTTTTCTTTTTAGGTTTCATCATTCAATCATTATATTTTATTATTTTTAAGGAAATATACAGCACTGGTGGCGGTTAAGAGTAATAGCAAACATAAAATAATGCGGAAACCTCTCGAAAGTAATTTAATAAACCTTAAACCAATTAAACATGAACAAAATACAGATAATCAATTTACGATTCGGATTGCTAAAGTTGCTCCCGAAAGTCGCTCATCATTTTCATAAAGTTGAGCAAATCTCAACTTTGTCGAGTCGCTAGACAGCCCACTTCCTGTTGCCATCGGTCACTGTCACTCTTGTAGCGGGATGTTGGGATGGCAGAATTGAACGCATAATCAAACAAACTCCACAAAATGTGCGGTAACCTGCAAAATTTACAGCGTTGCAAATTGTCTGCATAATTTGGCCGAAGACGCGCCATGTGACGTCATCACATCACGCATTCCTTCAAAACCTGCTCCAAATGTCAAGCAGAGTCACTTTTCTAACAACATCCATTGCCATCTATTTAAAAAAATAGCCTCGGGCCTCCTTTCCTTCGTTCCGCTGAAGGCATTAGCATTACCCGTTATGATTCTTTAGCTAAAGGTTGCAGGCAAGTGGCTTTGAGTCAAGTCAGCCTCACCGATGTGTGTGACACGTTCTTAAACAACACACCTGGAAACAACATAAAGCCATCTGATCTATGAAGAAAGATGTCATGTTTATTTCGGTGTCAATAAACATTCATCACAATCAACTAAACTCTAATTTCTTAAAAGTATGTGAGGTTCATGGCATAAACTCATAAACGTCATCGCAGAGACATTTCCACAACCATAAACATGAAGCGGCATGAAACGAAACGTGATTGGTTGCTTGACCTGTCAGTCAAAATCACCTCTTGGGCGTGCCTTAAACTTAAAGCGGCCAAGGTTTCCAGACCTTCAGTATGAACCTGCTGCATGCCTTTTAATCATAGGAAATGCATAAATAATGTTTTCACAGGTGGTAGTTTTAAAGAACCCTATTTGCCAGTTCAAGTGGTATATTAATAATTTTATTGCAAAATTTGAATAAAGCTGCTACAAAATTAACCATTTTTGATTGTGTAGGTCTGTATTGTTTGCGGGTCTCCCCGTCTCCACATACACCCCGTTTTAAAATCAGTACATACAATCCCAGATTTTCCAAGCTGTTCCACATCATCTGCCACACTCTCTATTTATATTACAGCTTTGTTTTTCATACAATGCTTTGTGCTGTGAGATGAAGTGTCAGCTCAGACGCCATCCTGGATATTGGCGTTCGCTTATATGGTAGCTCTGAATTGTAAAAAAAAAAAAAACCTCTCAAAATGCTTGCTACGGATGCAAAAAATGCAGAAAATCAAACAAGCAGTGGCAGTGTGTAAATGTGACTGACACAACGTGAGGTCGTTTTTATTTTTTACAGTGCAAAGATTTCTGAGGCAAATTTTAGATCAAATGGCCTAAAAATCCCTTCAATAAAATAAAATAATTGCACCTTGGACCTAATTGCACAATACGCCCTTTTCACAATGACGTCACTTAACTTCCGCCTTTTTGCAAAGCAGTGTATCATAACATCCATCTTGCAACAAACAAGAAGAAGATGAAGAACTTCCGTTTTGAGTCGCGCTGGAATTTAACAACAGTGAGAAAAAAAACTGACTGAAAAGTACTTATCCTAGCACCTTCGCTAACACAAAAAGAAAACAAAACACTTACCTTCATAATAAAACAGGTACTGTTCAATGAAGAATTTGTATCCTTTCTCTAGCTTTGATCTTGTCGTTAGCGAAAATTTGTCTGCAAGACGTTGTACATCATCTAGACGTATTTGTGGCAGATGTGCAAGCCACTTGGTAAACTCCATTCTGAGGCGCTAGCGGAAGTAACTTCTTCTTCTTGAGTTTTACTGGCGGTTGGCAAATCAGCTTATAGGTGCATTACCGCCACCTTATGAACTGGAGTGCTAGCGGAAGTAATGATACACTGCTTCGCGGCAGAACGGAAGATGCGTGACGTCATGTGAAAAGGGTGTATTGGACCTTGCCAAAAGTAACATCTATTATTTTTTTCTAATTGTCTCTATGTTAGGCCTGGCAGACCTATCGTATCCATACAGTCATGTGACCACGATAATATTGAGACAATTTTGCTATTGCGATAACACTATATCGATAATACTGTTACATTCCTACTCAATACACTTCATTTCAAAGAACAACAACTTTCATTTACTTTTTATTAATGAGGCTGCAAGATTTTGAAGTGATCCACAGAAAGTGGAATAGTTTTCTGTGAACACATTTGGATCTTGCATAATTGTTTACAACTCTTTACTTTGGTAAAATCCAATGATTGATTTTCTGTAAAGTTGTTTTGCACATACGTATATTGTAAAAGCACTGCACAAACAAAGTGAATTGAAAATTAGATGAAACTTACGCTCGTGTCAACCGTGCCTGTTTTCATGCAGTATTCATGATCGCCAGTGTACACTGAAAAAGATTGGCCAGAGCGTTAAAGGAACGGACAACACATTCACTTTCTAGATGCACAAATATAATTAATGCCATTTCTCACCATGCAGATGACCGTCACTCGTCCAGAGGGGATTCGGTGATAAGACTTCAGTTATCTGACACGAAATGTTGTCCGATTCGTCTACCTTTTCTGTAATGTCACTGACAACAAAATATCCAGAGCAGTTGCTCTCTAAACGTCCACGTTTGCACACCTCCTCTCGCCTGCTGGTATTAAGCACCTCCTCCCCTGCAGGGATGTGAAATGTTTCCTTCCGTTTACGGAACTCGTAGAAAATCATCTGCTTTTGCCTTGCCTTCTCAATGTTGTCCATTCCCTTATTCTTATTATAAAATACCAGAAATGATTCCAGTGAGCACTTCATTATAACTGACAACACCATTCAATTCTAAACTGAAATTACCTCTGAACATTGTGCTGTCACCTCAGCGATCCGAGCGTCTATGCCCACCTCCGGATTCTCAACAATAAAGCTATCTGCCTCTGATTCGAGCTTTATGTTGAGAACCTCCACCATACGTGGATGGCGATTAAACATTAGAAAGTATGGTGTATAATTTGTAGCGGCCTGAAGAAGATTTTTTCACATTACAATTCCATTCAGAATAGCATTTACTAATTCAAGTGTGCGCACACATACTGTACGTACGTGTTTTGAGGTGTTGATGGCATACACAACACCCTTCAAATGTTTGTCCCAGTCATTCCGTTGCTCATTGCAGTACTTGAACAATGTCCTCTTGAATTTCTGACTGGTCCTCATGTCATGTCGTTTTAACTGGGAGTGGGAGGCTGACGCCACACACTGCCTTAACCCCAAGACATGAAACATCTCATTTACCTGATGCCAGAAACACATTAACGCAGCATTAATAACAGCATACTGCAAATAAAACAAACAACACCACGCTGTTAGAAATCATAATAACCTGGTTCACCATCTCTGTCCCTTGGCGTGTGATTATTCTTTCAGCCAGTCCAAATTCAAAGAGTTTGTCCAAGACCACTGCTGACACCTCAGCTGCCGTCTTACTCTTCAATGGTTCAGCGATTAGCCACCTGGTAAAGAGGTCCGTCATTAGAAGGACATAACTGTTTCCCTGAAGAGTAACTGGTAACGGTCCCATCAAATCCATTAAGACGGTGGTCCAAGGTTCTGTGACATTGATGGGTTGCAGGTCTGGAGCCGCTGTTTTAGCACTGTGCCGACACTGAGGACAACGGTCAATCTAACACACAATCTGGTGTTAGTAACATTTCACATCACAGAAACATATCAACATGAGACACAGTCCATTCATCTTACCCACTGTTTGATGTCCTCGATGATGCCTAGCCAGTAGTAAGAAGCTACAAGTTTGTTGTATGTACTTGAACTGCCTCGATGTCTACCTGTCTCTGGGTTTTCATGACATTCGAGAAGGACTCTTTCCTTCTCCTTTTCATCCATGATGACTAAACGCTTTGAACCCTCTTCAGTGTAATACCGATGTCCGTCTGTATAGTAGACATACACAAACTTTGGTTTTGTTGCTCCATTAGAAAATATAAATTTCGAACACTCACTTTGAGCCATTAACTGAACCCAAATTGTGAGATTTTGTTTCATATGATTGCATCAGGATCGTTGTTTTTCTCACTTTTTGGCAGTTTGGATAAATGTGCCTATTAAATCTACAGTTAGGTCCATTAATATTTCGACATAGGCACTTTTTACAAAAAGCTTTATTTAGAGTGTTTTCGCATCCAGATTAGCTGAAGGGGTTAGGAATTACTAATATGTAGCTCCCCCCTTTTTCAACCAAAAGTAATTGGACTGTCGAATCAAAATCTGTTTTTTGGGCTTTTCCTTAAATAATTTCTTCATAAATTAAACATGTTGAAGGTCTGGAGTTGATTCTGCGTGTGGTGTTTGCATTTGGAAGTTGTTGCTGTGAACCCACATCATCTCCATGCAAGTGAAACAGGTCATAGTTAGATTTCAAAAACAAAACAAATCCATCAGAAAGATCCCAGGAACATTAAGAGTGGCCAAATCAACAACTTGGTACATTCTGAGAAAAAAAACACATGTGTCCATATAAGATGGATGGGGTGGCTGATGGCATTATCCTCTCCATGATGAAGAAAAACCACTTCGCAACATCCAGACAAGTGAAGAATGCTCATATCATGAGAAATTCTAAATAAAGCTGAGATTGTGTACTGCACTTTAAACAATATCCATTATAACGCGGTAACTTGAATACATTTTGGTACACCGCTAAAATAACAAAAAATGTGCCTCTGTCCAAATATTTATGGTCCTAACTGTAAGTGTTCTTACCTTGCACCGTGAACTTCTTTGAAGAACGTCTCACGGCTCTTTTCCTTTGTTTTCCACATCTCATGGTGTTTTCATGGTCCTGTCCACTCTCCAAGTAGCATTTCACCTCAGTGTACAGAGGTACAAACTGAGCCACAACCTTCATTGAAATGGATAAATACATCAATCAATAATTTAATGTATATTGTCGCTGTCCTTCTGAAACCTCAAATGTCCAAATTTGCTGTTTTTCAGGAAATTGAAAATGAAACAAAACAGTGTTATACTGTATATTTTGTTCAGTTGCATACTTACAATATCCCAAATGTTTCCAACTATTTGTAAATCGTGAGAAAATCGCCATTTTAACCAAAGACACAGACCGTGTCTGGGAGTCGCCTGTCTAAGGCATCATGTCAGCGTTACCAAAGACACTAGATCAGGAGTCTTCAACTAAAATTGCTTGAGGTCCAGCAAACGAACCCTCCTTACCAGTCGAGGTCCCAGACAATTAAATACCTAAAACATGAATTGATGTTTTTTTGCCAGACCAAAGAAATAAACATGTCTTTTCATATCTATACGACGGCATAACAATTTCTGACAACAATATAATGAAGGAAAATGTGGAAAATGCCCTAATCTCTAAACCTGCACTGAACATACATTCATTTCAACATTGACAACTTTAAAAGAAAACTAAAGTGTTGTTCTCTGCTGAACGGAGATTAAAAAATAGCAGCATCAAGTTGTGACTGATCATCCTCTGATAACATTTCAGCTCTTCTTGTGGCTGTTGCAGCTGAAAGGGGGGTTTGTTTAATATTTTCTTTTAGTTCATGTCTTCATTTTCCTTCTACAAGTGTTTCACACGCAGCCTCCATGCACTTTTTTACTACTTTCCCATCAGTAAAGGGATTTTTATGTTTTCCTAAGATCCACTGTATTCTTAGGGAACATATGCTCATTGTTGGGTGGTAAGTGAGTGAGGGAGGACCCGTGTAGATCGCTCCTACTGGGCTTTGAGCTAATATATTTTCCGTGTCCTTACCTCAGACTGCTGTGGGTAAGTTTCTTCAAAGTGTCTACATCTAGTTTCATAATGCAGTTTAAGGTTTCCACTTTTGATAACCGCAACAGACTCCGAGCAAATGAGACAAACCGGCCTCGTGCATGTCGATGCAGGAAGAATAAATTCATCTCGGAAAACATGGTTTAACTTTTCTAACTTTTGAAAAGGACATTGTTTTTCAGTCACGGAGAGTTACATCTGTCTGCGTGCTGTGCAGCGAGTCTGTCGCGGCTCTCTTCACTCATTGACGTCTGAACGTAGCAACAGTGCGCAAATGTTAACTGTCCGTGGCGCCGTAGGACCCAAACTGCTACTGAGCGGACCTTGATGTGCCTGGTATAAATTTGATTGCATTAGAACAGTGGTCACCAACCCTGTTCCTGGAGATCGACTGTCCTGCAGACTGCAGCTCCAACCCTGCTTCAGCACACCTGTCTGTAATTATCAAGCAAACCTGAACACCTTGATTAGATAGTTCAGGTGTGTTTGATTGGGGTTAGAGCAGAAATCTTCTGGACGGTCGATCTCCAGGAGCAGGGTTGGTGACCACTGCATTAGAAAATAATGTTAGGCATTCATTTATTTATTATGTCAAAAGGCTTTGAGGTCCGGACGGACGCATCTCGCGGTCCGCATTCGGACCGGAGTCCGCTAGTTGGTGACCCCTGCACTAGATGGAAAGCCTCCAACCTTAAGCCACATATTTGTAACAATGCCGCGGCTTCAGCGGAATGCAGGAAAGGAGAGAGGCTGTTATATGATTGGCTGAGGTGCCTCATGTGATATATGTCAGCCTTTACACTTTCTCCAGTTGTATTACAGACCTTTATATCTCCTTATATTAACACAATATCTGGCGTTACCCTGGTTTCCACTTTTACTGCCATAGAAACTATGACAACACAGTCTCGTAAACAAAAGTGATTAAGTATTTGTTTGAAGCATCTATCAAGCAAATATCTTGTTTCTCGCAGTCGTTATGGAACACAATTATTCTTTACCGTCTGCAGCTGGTTCTGTCGGCAAAGAAAACTCCCGTAAACGTAGGTCAATCAAATAATCCGAAAAGAATTTGGGACAAGAAGATCAAGAAGAAGAAGAAATCAAACTAGAATCAATGTCGGTGTGGCATTTCCTCAATGGAGAGAGCTTCACAGCAAATTTCAACAAGACAGAGACGCCGATCTTGGATGTGTTTTACTATACAGGTGAGCAACTTCTTAGATTGAAAACATATGATTAGACACAAAACGTATGATTATTACAGTATCTCACAGAAGTGAGTACACCCCTCACATTTTTGTTAATATTTTATTATATCTTTTCATGTGACAACACTGAAGAAATGAAACTGCTACAATGTAAAGTAGTGAGTGTACAGCTTGTATAACAGTGTAAATTTGCTGTCCCCTCAAAATAACTCAACACACAGCCATTAATGTCCAAACCGCTGGCAACAAAAGTGAGTACAGCCCTAAGTGAAAATGTCCAAATTATAAAATATGATGTATGAAATATGACAATAAAGACGCAGATTTAAGCGCATGACGGGCATGAGACTGTTTAAACTGTTGCAGCCATTAAAGTAGTTCAGTTTTGTTTTTAATAGCAAATTATTTATATTTTGTTTCCTTACTTTAAGTTAGATTAGAATTTTTTTGAGTGTTTCTTGTTGTTGCTTAGGCACAGTCTGTTTAAATTACTCATTTAGCTGTCACCGTAAGAAAAAACTTTGGATATGTTTGTCATAGTGACATGCAGCCTGTGTCCAGACAATACAGATATGTTTTTAGAAAAAGGATAGAAAGAGAAGTCTGTGTCAGGCGTTGACGAAAGAGATATGTCTATAGCCGTTTCTTAAAGATGGCTTAAGTTTCCGCGGTTCTTAGAAACAGGTAGACCATTCCACCATTGTGGAACATTTCCATAAAAGTTGCGTGAAAGTGATTTTGTGCCTTTTGGGGATGGCACCACAAGACACTGTTCACTCGCAGAGCACAAGGATCTGGAGGGCACATATGTCTGAATAAGTTAGTGTAGGTTATGGGGGTGCCAAACCAGTGGTCGTCTTGTAAGCCAAAAGCAGAGCTTTGAATTTGATGCTAGCTGCAATTGGTAGCCAGTGTAACCTGATAAAGAGCGATGTAACGTGTGCTCTCTCATTAAAGACCACTCTTGCCACTGCATTCTTGTTTTCAGAGGATTTGTTGTACAAGCTGAAAGGCCAGTCAGGACAGCATTACAATAGTCCAGTCTTGACAGGACTAGAACTTGTACCAGGATTTGCGTAGCATGCGCTGATAAGAAATGTTTAATTTTCCAAATGTTGTACACAGGGCCGGCCCTGGGCATAGGCAGAGTAGGCAAATGCTAGGGGCGCCGCTGGTCCTTAGGGCGCCAAAATGAGTTTAGATTTTAATTATAATTCATCATCTTAACGCTTTATTAATTATGTCACCTAGTGTGATCTGTGCAGCTAATATCACTCCCAGACTACAACTTACATTATGTTGTGTTCAGACCAAATGAACCCGATGCATTGCGTTCCTTGCTCTTTATTACTCGCGAGAATAGTTTGTTATTTTAAGGCAAATTTCTCGCCTGAGTTGAATTTTTTCAACTTGCACGGATGACGCAATTTACACATGTTCGCAGCCCGTTTCGCGTCATTCACATCGCCTGCCACGAGTTTGCTTCTTTTTCTTTGCATTGTATGTAATTTACTCGCACAAATAACTTAGTTCACGTGGGAACCTCCTATTAGTGTCTGTGGCCTCGTGGTTAGAGTGCATGCTTCCCATTATGTACTTCTCGCTGGTTAGAAGTTCGAACCCCACTCGGAGCAGGTACAGGTAGGATCGGTTACACATGTCAGCCACATGTGCAAACACAAACAAATATTTGTAGTTGTTATTTATTTACTTCCTATTTACAGTATGTTATGAAAATAAATATGAATTTTGCTTTAAAAAAATCATCTTTATTTATTAATTAATTTATTTTGTATTTGTATCTTAAATCTTGCCTAGGGCACCAACAGAGGCTGGACCGGCCCTGGTTGTACAGGACAAATCTACATGACCGGGTCATGCTGTCAACATGATCCATGCTAACAATTAGCACTTCAAGGTTCCTGGCTGTGCTGGAAGGTGAAATGGTTGAGGAACCTAGTTGAATGGAGAGGTTGTGATGAATCTTTGGGTCAGCCAAGATCACAAGCAGTTCAGTCTTTTCAAGATTCAGTTGCAAGTGATGGTCTTTCATTCAGAGTGAAATATCACTCAGGCATGCAGAGATGCGAGCAAATACTGTTGGATTGTCTGGCTGAAAGGAAAAGTGTTGTGTGTCATCTGCATAGCAATGATAAGAGAAGCCATGTTTCCGAACGACCGATTCTAGGGATGCAATATATATTGAAAAGGGCAGTGGTCCAAGCACCGAACCCTGGGGTACCCCAGTTGTGAGATGTTGAGGCTCAGAGACCACACCCCTCCAGGATACCCTAAATGACCTGCCTGAGAGGTAAGACTTGAACCATTGGAGCGCCATTCCCGAGACACCCATAGACCTGATGGTCGACAAGAGGATGTTGTGATTAACGGTGTCAAAAGCAGCAGATAGGAGAGTTGGTCAAACACAACACGTTCTAGAGACTTAGCAGTGTATGTGAGGAGAGATACTGGCCTGTAGTTTTCTGCAAGTGCAGGGTTCTTCAGCAGTGGCGTTATGCGGGCCTCCTTAAAAGCGGTGGGACATGTAACTGCGTGGAGAGAGGAGTTGATAATGTGGGTGAGAGCAGGGACAACTGATGGAGCGATAGCCTGAAGGAGATGTGTGGGGATGGGATCTAACTGGCAGGTAGTCGGGCGGCTAGAGAGGATGACCTTAAAAACGGCAGCTTCAGATAGGAAAGAGAATGAGGTGAGTGTGTGCATGTCAGAAGTTAGGACACATTTGTAAGGATGCAGTGTAGAGAACTGGCAGCATCTTTGTTTATAAAGAATGAAGCAAAATCATCAGCTGTTAAAGCTGACAAAGGGGCAGGTGGACAAAGAAGAGCAGAGAATGTTTTAAAGAGAGTACGAGAGTTGGATGCACTGTTGATCCTAGAGTGGTAATATTGAGTTTTAGCAGAGGAGACATAAGTGGAGAATATAGATAGATATGAGAGACTGATAAAGACAGAGGTCAGGGAGGTCATTTGATTTGCGCCAATTTCTTTCAGCAGCCCTGAGCCTGGAGCAATGCTCACGGAGAACATCAGATAGCCAGGGGGCGTTGCCCAGGCTGGTTTAGAGGTGAGTGGGCATAGGTTGTCTAAGCAGAATGTTACAGTGGAGCATAGAGTGTTAGTAGCAATGTCAGCATCCAGTAATGAGAGCTGTTTCGGTGAAGGGGGTGCGGATGAAACCACGGAGGATAAGCATGAGGGAGAGAGTGAGCATACGTTACACCTAAAGATGGGATAGTGGGATTTTTGTCTGCTGGAGATGGGTTGAGGAAGTACGAGAGTACGAAGAAAATGGTTAGATGTGTGCAACGGGGTGACTTGGGTATGGTTAGTAGTGCAGTAGCGTGTGTACATGGGTGATTCTCACGAAACCACTGAAACATCATGGCAGTAAAGATTTGAATTATAAAACACAATTTGGTAAAAAAATATAATAATAAAGATAATTGTGTTCTCTACCTCATCCTTCGTAACGTTTTTTTAA
Source organism: Triplophysa rosa (assembly GCF_024868665.1). Taxonomy (NCBI): domain Eukaryota; kingdom Metazoa; phylum Chordata; class Actinopteri; order Cypriniformes; family Nemacheilidae; genus Triplophysa; species Triplophysa rosa. The sequence continues at coordinate 33,282 of NW_026634507.1, forward strand.
GACTGTTAAAAGATATTTACATTAAGTTTGATTTTTTTATGTGAAGAAACACATCTACTAGTATCTTTTAAAACAAGTTAACAATTACTTTATATATCTCTAGTTAAAAACGTAATATTCTTTTGTCACGCTGTGTACACAACTTTTTCCCTTCTCATTTCCAATACAGGTAGTATTTCACATTTAAATAAATTTTACATGTATAATATTCTAATAAAATATAATGCATTGATGTCTTATCTTGTATGATTAATAAAAACTTGCTTAGGCATCATGGCTTCGCTTGTTTTTTGCAAAACATGCTATGAGATTGACAGTTTTAAATAGTTATGGTAATGAGGGCCTTTTTGTAAAAAAAAAATGGTGTTAAACTGTCAGTAAAAGTTTTAAAATTAATGCCTTTAAACATGTCATACCTTGTTTTAAATGATTATAAAGGGAATTTGCTGATACAAGTGGTTTTAAGAAAATCATGTTTGACATCTGGAAACCAAGATTTCGTGAGAATCACCCATATAAGATCCAATTGGTTACCTGATTTGTGCGTAGCTGTAGTTGGGATTCGGTCGAGGTCAAATGATGCAATCATGTTGTGGAAATCGGTGGCCTGTGGTTTTTCAAGGTGGATGTTAAAGTCCCCAAGCAAAACCAGAGGAGTTCCATCCTTAGGGAAGGATGTGAGAAGTACATCCAACTCTTCCACATGAAGTCCAGCGGGGTGTATTATCGTAATGGCATGTGATTCAAATGAGTTGTTATCGCACAAAGGTGGTAGCACCTTGAATTTCCATTTATTTGAGATGAGTAGGCCAGTTCCTCCACCTCTTCCTGATATGTGAGGGGTGTGGGAGAAAACATGATTATTGGAGAGGGCAGATGGTGTGACGAGGGCAGACGGTGTGACACTGTCCTCTGGTGCCTTGTAATATGTAATATCCTAACATCGTGGAAGCAGACATTTACATGGGTAAAACACAACGAAAGAAACGATGCAATGTTTTGTGCAGTTTGCCGTCAGTTTCCAGTAGGGATGGGCGATGTCTTATCGTTTGCGATATATATATACTGTATATACAGTATATACATATATATATACTGTATATATATATATATTGCGATTGAAAATTCTCCTCACGATAAAAATTTGTCTCCTCGCGACAGTAACGATAAGTCTAGTTGATGACGTAGTTTCGTGCATGACCGATTCACTGTTTACATGCAGAGTGAAAACAAGCACGGCAGAAGGAGGACGTGAGGCTGAGGAGGAGCTTGTTGTTAAGCAAGGAGCTACCTCCACAATTTGGAACTGGCTTGGTTATAGAAAATCAGATGTGGCGCAAACTACCGTAATATGCAAGGTTTGCAGAAAAACAGTGGTTACAAAGAGTGGAAACACGTCCAATTTGTTCCACCATCGGAAACACAAACCAGAGTACGAAGAAAGTTTGAAGATACGCGAGGCAACGGAGGCACCAACTACAAGTGGACCTAAGGGTAACAAAATTCCCACCCAGACGAAAATTGCCAGTGCATTTGCTAATTGCATCCCTTATGATAAGCAAAGTAAAAGATGGAACGAATTGACGGAAGCAGTGGTGTTTTGTTTGGCAAAAGACATGTTGCCATTCTAAACTGTTGAAAAAGAAGGATTCAAGCGAATGATCCATAAACTGATACAACATGCCTTCAGGGAAGTACTTTTCCAAAACAGCCCTGCCAGCGATGTATGAAGAGTGCCGTGGTAGGGTACAAACAGCACTGTCTACGGCAGATTTTTATGCTTCAACTGCAGACATGTGCAGTAGCAGAGCGACTGAGCCGTACATTAGCCTTACGGTCCACTACATAACAAGTGACTGGAGATTGAACAGCTGTTGCATCCAGACAAGTTTCTTCCCGGATGACCACAAGGGTGAAAACATCGCAAGTGGCCTGAAGCAGTTTCTCCAAGAATGGAATTTAGACGAGGAGAAAAAGGTGTGCCTAACAACGGACAGCGGGGCCAATATAGTAAAAGCAGTCACTCTAAACATGTGGACAAGACTGTCTTGCTTTGGACATTGTCTACACATTGCTATTGGTAAGTTTGCTCTTTCTCTCTTGAGAGAAAGCGACTGAAGGGCATACAAGAAACTCTTGCTGCAGTGCTTTCCACAAAGCTTTACAGATCTCAGACACTATGGCAGAAACTGTGCTAGAGGCCAGTTTTTAGCTAGCCTCTACAGCCTGTTGGCTTCTACCTGAAGCTAAAACTCGAAGGGTGATTGCCAGTCTCTGCGTAATATCTATAGGCATACTGTGCGTACACTGGTGTGTAATAAATGGCTTTACACGACGAACCAAATCGTCAAATCTACCTGCAGACATGCGAATATATCTGAAATGCATTTTTTCTTCGATGTCTCTCAGGGGCCGGACAAGCACAGAAAATTCGCCCTCCATCTGTCTCGTCCGGTTCACAGGTCGTACATACCATCTCCTTCGATGCCTTCTCTGGTTTCTAGCTTTTTGTTTAAGTAATTTAATTAAAAGTAACTGTTTTTCTACTTCGATCAGTTCCAACTCCATTAAGATGCGATCAGCTTCCATTGTCGTTTGCATACACTAGCATACACACAAAACATCGGCGAAGAAGAGCAAACCCGTGAAAACACAACTAGCGTTTCGGCGGTGTAATTGCAGTATGACGCATACTCTCAACGCAGAACCATAAATGTTCACGACGGCGTCGTCTACGTACGTAGGCTATGCCCCTACGCATGAGTATAACTTGAGCTTCAGTGTCAGTATATTTTAATGCATGCACACTGAGCAAAGATTAGCTTAATATTTGCTGTATTTGTTATGTATTTGTTTCTGCATTAGTAATGTAACTATATGCAGTATTTTGAACAGCATTTCATTACATTAGCTAACATGTATATATTCTGTGCATTTAAATGTAATTTTAAAAAAATGATTTTCTTAGTTTCATCTATTATTTTATTTTTAAATGAAATTTAACTTTTTCTTTTTCTTTTATTCTTGTCCAAAACAAACATAAATAAATACATAAAAATAAACAAATAGTTTTGATGTTGTTTTGAAAAGCGTGAGGATAGCAGGATTGACAAAGCTGTGGGAGTCTGTAAGAAGATTGTCAGTGTTATTTCGAACAGCTGGAAAAAGCAGCGAACACTCAAAGATGCTCAAGTAGAACTTGGCCTTCTGCCACACAAACTTGTGACTGAATCGGCAACACGATGGGAATCAAGGCAGAAGATGATTCAGCGGGTACTTGAGCAAGAGAAGGCCATTACGCAAGTCGTGGCTGCTGACAGGTCAACCAGGCATCTAGTGCCTACTTGGCAGGATATTGATGTCCTAGACTCTGTCAGTAAGGCACTTGGGCCTCTTCTTGATTTTACAGATGCCCTCTCTTCTGAAAACTATTTCACAGTGTCATGCTTGAAGCCTACTCTTCACCTATTCAGCAGTGAGTTGCTGCAGGGGAAAGATGAAGACACAGATCTCAACAAGACAATTAAAAATTCAATACTGGACTACATGAACACCAAATATGGTGACCTAGAGGTTCAGGAACTGATCAACATGGCAACAATTCTTGATCCACGCTCCCGCACTCAGTATAGGAGTCAAGAAGAGATCCTGGTCATCAAAGCCAGATTAGTCAGAGAGGTGGAATCCCTTTCTGTCATGCCAAGTGATGCTGGCTCTGCTACCCCTGTAACGTCAGCTGAATCAACAAAAGAAGCCCAGAGTGCATCTAAAAGGCAGAAGAAGAGTCTTGGAAGTTTTTTCAAGAAACCAGCTGCTGAGATGACCAGCCTTTCTGAAACAGAGAAAATTGAGGCTGAATTAAATAACTACCTGCATGGGCCACTTGCAGATGGTGAAAGCAATCCCCTTACGTGGTGGAAGGTACACGAGGTGAATTTCCCTAACATCAGTCGTTTGGCGAAAAAGTACTTGTGCATCCTGCCACAAGTACACCCTCAGAGGGGGTGTTCAGCGCTGCTGGAAATGTAAAATCTTAAGGTGTGAGCCCTTTTCTCTTTTTGAAAGCTACTGAATCACACTAGTATGTGTGTTATATAACTTGCGCTACCAGACATGTTCATGTCAGCCTCATTCTACATTTTGCTTACAAATTAAGAGTATATCAGTGTTTACAGTTTAATTAAACTTTTATCAAATTAAATTTATTGATTTGTTTTTAATTGATCATCTTGTGTTTTGCACTATTTTGTAAACTATCTGCATTCATCGTTACTTTTTGATACAGTGTTTGCACTATTTTTACTATTTGTTCCATGGGACAAGAGTGTTGAAAATTTAACTACCTAATTGATGGTAGCATGTTCCACATACGTATTGTATGTTTGTTACTTTATCAGGATTTATTTGCAGTTGTACTCTGTTGTAATTTTGAAACACACCTGAAGACATGGTTGGTGATTGTTACTTTTGCTGTTTGCACTATTTTTGCCACTTTTTGCACCATGAGAGTAAATAAATACAGAATCTGTTTTTACATTTTAAACTTGTAATTGATTTGAATTATTATTGTGTAATTGTTGTTGTGTGATGTTTTTCAGCACAGCCACTGGAACACAATTTAAACGTAACATAATATGCTATTTTACAGAAGAAAATAATTTATAATAATAATATATATAAATATTTATATATTATTGTTACCGCAATAAATATCTGAAACTATCGTGATAATTTTAAGGCCATATTGCCCATCCCTAGTTTCCAGGTAAAGCCGACAATTCGGGAGCCTTTTTTGTTTACCGTAAGCAAAACCTCGAAGCTCATGAGAAAAGCCGACAGCACATAGCGTGCATGGTGGCTAAAAGGGTTACCGATAACTCTTCATCTGGTCCACTGAATTTAATGGCGAGACGTATGAATGAAGAGAATTTTAAGCGCATTGAAATACTTATCAACACAGCATATCAAGTCGTCAAGAATGAACAGCCCTTCGTGTCATTCGAACGGTGTATTGACTTGTTAAAAAAATTTGAGTTGATGTGGGATCTCAGTACCACACAGATGTTGCATGTCGGAGGTAAGCAATATTTAGTTTAATATCTTTGTCACTATCATTAAAATAGCTTTATCATAATTCATTTTGTATGATTTCTATTAGTTTGAGGGTAAGGAGAGCAATCTCACAATTTGAAATCAAGTTCAAAGTCAGAAAAAAGAGCCTGTTGCACCACCTAGCTTTGAACCAGCTGCAGCTCTAATTAGTATGAAGAATTATTATTGACATCTAATAGGATTGCTAATAGTGAAGTCAGCTAAATGCTCCACTATTTGTTAAACTAGTTAGAACTGCATATTTTATATATCTGCATGTTTTTCATAATTCTATTTGTTTCCATCACACTATGAGGGCTTGGAGAGTATTGCTCTAGAATAGAGAAAATATTTTTGATCTTCTGATCAAGACCATTGACAGTCCAAAAAACACTGTATAAAATGTTATATTTAATAACACTGTTTAAGTAATATGGGTTAGTTAACTTTCTTGCAACAAGATTCCTTGATATGAATTCTCAATTTTTGTGTAGTTAAATGTTGATATATCTGAGACCATAGACATGACAGAGGTTTTAATAACACTGTTTTATTAATATTGGTTCGTTATCTTCCTTACAACAAGATATGAGTTCTCAATTTATTTGCACCGTTAATCCTGATATACCTGGAACTATTGAGTATTTTGAAATTTCAGAATTAGAGTTTACATTTAAAACTGCCAATTGTCTTTTAAACAAATGATGACTAATATGTATATGTATACAATTATATTTGACTTTTTAATTATTAAGGATTGTGGATTTTATAATAGTAGAATTTAAATTTAGAATTTATTAATGGATTTTAGAATAGTTTGGTAAAATAGCTCTATAGCACCACCTACAACATTTCATTAAAGCAGCCCTTACACGCTGTTTCACATAAATGTATGAAATAGGCTCATTTTACATTCCAACAGCTACAAAAAACAGCAATAGTCTTACAGCAATATCCTAAACCCAACAATTTAATTTGATCAATTTAATTTGGTTACTCTAATCTAAAGGTTGTTTGCCATGTGTAATTGTGACTCTTTTGAGTTTTTGTTCAATGGTGTGTCCGTGGAAGCCTAATAAATTTTGATTTTTCGCCATGAAACAGGAAGAACTTCTTGATAAAGATGTTCAAACTTCACACCAGCATCCCCAACATGCACCAGGATGTGAGGGCCCGATAAATGCTTCTTGTAGCTTTAATTTGAATTGCAGTTACAGGCATGCAAATTTTGTAAAAAGGAACATGAAAAACCCCTTTTCCCCCATTGGTATAAAATACTCCTTAAGGATTCCTTAAGACAACAGATTTTAATTGATCTACAGATCTCTGTATAAAAATAAAATTATGATGCTGGCATATTTCTCATGTCATTTTCACCCCTCCTAATTTGGCTCCAAATTTAGAGTGAACATTTGTCATTTTTACCCCCTCTAAAAATAAGTGGATTACTCAATAAATATTAATCCATAAAAAAATCCATATTTTGGCTTTCATCACTTCAGATGTTGGTCTTGCTTTTGTAAAAATATACAGGGACGCAAACTCATCGGGGTGAAAAAAGGTGACAATGATGCAGGACCATCCCGATGCTTAATATGTATATATAAATAAACTCTGTTTTTATTCATTTTCATAAATCATTTTTTTTTATTGTGTTATCGTGTTTTATTGTGTTCCCTATCAAAAGCTACTCTAGATGCTGAGTTTCAAAACGCTATAAGAACATTCTTTATTCGACCAGTTGTGAAGCACGTGTGACAAACTAGTGTTGCACGATAGACCGGTACAAGAAAAGTACCGCGATACCGTTCTGTTAAAACGATTCCCATTTCTCATTTATTTGGTACGGGTACTTTAATGACGTGGCGTTTCAGAGAAAACGCATCCTGAAATGCATCCATTTGCGGCAGCCGGATGTGTGCGCACATGTGCTCTCAGCGCTCTCTTCAGTAACAGTTGTATTTGTTAACATTTATCAATGAACTAATATGAATAAACAACTAGATTTGTATTAAGTTACATAAACAAATTAATAAAAGCTGTAAAAAGAGATTTATTGTTAATTCATGTCAGAATGCATTATGTAATGTTTTTAATGATTTGTAATGTATTGAAGGTCTTGGCTAGCATTTATGTAGATTATTTTAATTTTAAACAGTTTATTTTCTCGTTTCACCTTAGCAATTTAAAGTAATTTATGTTTCATCATTTTTTATTTAATTCCTTCTTGTATGTTCTTTTTGTATGATATCGATTTAGTATTGGTATTGAAATACTTTTCTTAGGTATTGTATCGAAGTCAAAAATTTGGTATTGTGACAACACTATGCCAAACACAGCAAAAATAGTCTTAAATAACCTCGTTGGGTGACATAATTAATTACACAGACCTGAGGTCTATAAATATGTGTGAAACGGACATATCCTCAGGTTTCTTTGTCTTCAAGGACCGCTTTGTGTGTGTGTGCGCTTTGTGTTGTGGCAAGAAGTCTTCTCTTTATCTCAATAAAATAAAATAAATAGATAGTTAGCATGGTGGAGTCAGAGAAGAGATGTGTCCCTCCTTGCGAGAGGTTCATCTTGCACGAAGATCCGCATGAGTTATGTTTCGAGTGTTTGGGGGCTGAGCATGCTGAGAGTGCGAAGCTTGTGAGGCTTTGGATATCAAAGTTCTTCAATGCTTAATATGTATATATAAATAAATATACATATACACTCACCTAAAGGATTATTAGGAACACCATACTAATACGGTGTTTGACCCCCTTTCGCCTTCAGAACTGCCTTAATTCTACGTGGCATTGATTCAACAAGGTGCTGAAAGCATTCTTTAGAAATGTTGGCCCATATTGATAGGATAGCATCTTGCAGTTGATGGAGATTTGTGGGATGCACATCCAGGGCACGAAGCTCCCGTTCCACCACATCCCAAAGATGTTCTATCGGGTTGAGATCTGGTGACTGTGGGGG
>NW_026634507.1:42979-108757 GCF_024868665.1 Triplophysa rosa
TATATATATATATATATATATATATATATATAAACGTATACAAATATTACAATAGTGTAGCGAGGAAAACGGGACGAGAGCCGTGCGGCAGGAAGGCGGGGCCGGTGGCGTGAGTGATAATGAGTATCAGCTGTACGCGCACCGGTCCCCCATGCCTCACGGAGGAGATCGGGAGCATAAGAGGACGAGTGACAGGACTGCCTGGAGAGAGAGGACCGGGCCCAGACATGTGAAGTTTTATTTATGTTTGTGTGGCCGGCAGTCGACCGTGAGGTGACTGCCGGCCTTTTACTTCTGTGTTATTGTTTGTTTATTTTTGATTAAAGTTGTTAAATGTTCGCCGGTTCCCGCCTCCTTCCTTCCTTGCCTAGAGACCGTGTTACTAGTTCAAGTTACTAGTACAAGTTCCTAATAGTTACTACAATTTGTAATCAGAATAGTCCATGGTCTCCAGTCAGGAGAGATCTTTTGTCTAAGGCACAGGGGACAGTGTTTCATCCCAGTCCCGAGCTCTGGAACCTCCATGCCTGGCCCCTAAAGGGGACCAACTATGAGATGCTGGTACTCTCAGGGTTTATGTGGCCACAATTTCGGCTTGCCATGCTCTGATGGGATTTTTGTTTCCCGTTAGTCGTCCGCTTCATTCGTGGAGCTAAATGTTTGAGACCACCCACTAGACCGACAGTCCCTTCATGGGACTTATCTATAGTGCTCGAAGGTCTGGTTGGCATCCCTTTCGAACCAATGGTGTCAGTACCCGTCAGGTTTCTGACCCTAAAGATGTTTTTATTAATGGCAATTAATTCTCTGAAGAGAGTTGGAGATTTGCAGGCCCTGTCAGTCTCGCCATCCTGCTTGGAATTTGCCCCTGGGCTGGTCAAAGCCATTTTGCATCCTCACCCTAATTATCTTCCGAAAGTTCCATTCTCCACCATGCATACGGTTGTTCTTGAGGCCTTCTTCCCCCCAACGTTCATGACACCTGAGCAGGAAAGGCTTCACTTACATGTACTGTGTCCAGTACGTGCTATTCAGAACTACGTCCACTGCACCAGCCAGTGGCGTAAGTCCGAGCAGCTTTTCATATGCTATGGGGGTCGCAATCAGGGGGCGGCTGCCACTAGACAAACTATGTCACATTGGGTAAGGTATGCTATTGCCCTGGCCTACGAGGCACGTGGTCAAGCTTTGCCTCTAGGAGTTAGGGCCCATTCAACCGGGGGGTTGCATCTTCTATGGCTTTAGCAAAGGGTGTCCCCTTGCAGCAACTGTGTGATACGGCAGGCTGCTCCTCTCCGCACACTATTGTCAGATTCTATAGCCTGGATGTCCATGCTACTCCGGGCTCACGTGTCCTTGAATCAACATGTTTGAGGCCTCCTCAATGTTTGTGCGCACACACTACACAACATTGGGGGGTCCAGAAACTTCCAGTTCAGCGGCGTTGGTATTCTCGTTCCCATGGCGTTTTGAAACGCAGCATCGAGAGTAGCTTTTGATAGGGAACGTCCCTGGTTACTTGGCTGTAACCCTGTTCCAAGTTCCAAGTTTGAACCAAGTTCCTGCTTCCTGTTTCCTGCATCGCTGCCGGCGGCTTGTTTGTATCAGTGTGCTTACCACTTCGCTCTAATATTAGTGTATTTTATTTTCGTTAATTATTATTGTCGTTGCTAACTTATCCTGATATCTCAATAACCCTGTTCCTGTTATTTACTTGGAAGAGTCTAAACCAAAAGTGATAGTTAACTTAACGCCGTTAGCATAGCAATAGCGTGTTAGCTTGCTTTCTGTTCACACTGTGGAATATCATCTTGCCTCTGGTTTGTCTTGTGTGCTAACTGTTTCTCTTTTTAAGCGAGTATACTACGATCCATCGAGCAACCTTGGTAAGTTGGAATTGCACTTCAAATCCGGTGAGTTATGGCTTCTATTCCTATTATTGTTACTTGCACCTCATGTCATATGTTTAGCTTAGCCTTCTCTGTCAGCTGCGAGGGCTTTATATGCGATAAATGCAGGGAAATAGTTAGGCTGACAGAGAAGATCTTAGAATTAGAGTCTCGCATCCAATCTTTATCTGAGGATAGTAAGAGTTTAACGACGATAGAAAACACTTTGGATGCGAGCAACATTAGCGCACACAGCTCGGTTCCGGTTGAAAATCCCCCGCAGCTGGGAAACTTCGTGACTGTGAGACGGCGTAGTCGCAGGACAAAACATCACTCGACCGTTCCGATTACAGTCTCGAACAGGTTTGCCCCGCTCAGTGACGCACCGACTGAGAAACCTGCTGAAAGTGCCCTAGTTATCGGTGATTCTATTGTTCGGAACGTTAACATAGAGGCACCAGCCACCATAGTCCAATGTTTACCGGGAGCCAGAGCGCCTGACATCAAGTCAAATTTAAATGTGCTGGCTAAGGCTAATCGTAAATTCAGTAAGATTGTCATTCACGTCGGCACAAATGATGTTCGACTCCGTCAATCGGAGATCACAAAAGATAACATTAAAGAGGTGTGTGAGCTCGCAAGCATGATGTCAGACACTGTAATATTCTCTGGCCCCCTCAATGCTTATCGTGGTGATGAGATTTATAGCAGATTATATTCACTAAATGGCTGGTTGTCTGAGTGGTGCCTGCAGAATGATATAGTTTTTATAAATAACTGGAAGAGTTTTGAGGGCAGACCTGACCTGTTGAAACGAGATGGTCTCCATCCCTCCTGGGCTGGGACTTCCATCCTGTCTAGAAATATGGCAAAAAGTCTTAATGCTAATGCTAAAACTTGACTCGCTGGGGCCCAGGTCAGGGAGCAGACAGTATGGCTTAACCAACTGTCTGCTTGCCGTCTCACGTCGCAGAATACACAAAATGTACAACATGTAGTAATCCGTTCTCCCAAACATCACAAAATAGAGACTGTGTCTGTCCCCCGGATTAGCAAACATAAAATAATGCGTAAACCTCTTGAAAGTAATTTAATAAACGTTAAACAAACTAAACATGAACAAAATACAGATAATCAACTGTTACGACTCGGATTGCTAAATATTAGATCTCTCTCTAATAAAGCACTTTTTGTTAACGATATGATAACAGATCATAAAATAGACATGCTCTGTTTGACAGAAACATGGCTAAAACCAGATGATTATATTGCTTTAAATGAATCTGTCCCCCAAGATTATTATTATAAACACGAGCCTCGTCTAAAAGGCAGAGGGGGAGGTGTCGCAGCACTTTACAATAACTCTCTTAGCATTTCCCAGAAGTCGAACTCTAAATATAATTCTTTTGAAGTCATGGTTCTTCATGTTTCAACACCTAATACTAAAGATAAAACACTTTTTAAATTGATTCTAGCTATTGTATATAGGCCTCCAGGGCACCACACAGATTTTATTAAAGAATTTGGTGGGTTCTTATCAGAACTAGTACTGGCCGCAGATAGACTCCTTGTCGTTGGTGACTTTAACATCCACGTAGATAACGTTACAGATGCCTTAGGAATGGCTTTCAAAGACACTCTTAACTCCATGGGCATTAGTCAACATGTGTCAGGACCCACTCACCTTCGTAATCATACTTTAGATTTAATACTGTCTTACGGTATAAATGTGGACGACGTTAAAATCCTTCAGCAGAGTGAAGACATTTCGGATCATTATCTGGTATTATGTTTGCTTCACTGGCCTACGGCTGCAAATAAAACTCATTGTTACAAATATGGTAGAACAATAACTTCAACTACCAAAGATGCGTTTCTCGATAATCTGCCCGAATTGTCTCAAATCATGAGAAATAACGTTGAAGATCTTGACATTACCACTGAAAATTTTAATTCCACCTTCTCGGTAACGCTAGACAAAGTTGCTCCACTACGTTTAAAGAAGATTAAAAATGGCAGCCCCACACCGTGGTATAATGAACACACTCAGGCTCTAAAGAAAGCGGCCCGAAAAATGGAGCGCAACTTTAAGAAAACTAAATTAGAGGTATTTCGTACAGCATGGAAGGATAGTATTCGAAAATACAGGAAAGCCCTAAAAACTTCTAGATCCGCCTACTTTTCATCACTAATAGAAGAAAACCAGCACAACCCTAGGTTTTTATTTAACACGGTGGCTAAATTAACAAAAAATAAATCGTCAGTGACTTCTGATCCTGTATATCAGCATAGCAGTGATGAATTTATGAACTACTTCACATATAAAATCCAAGATATTAGAGAAAAAATTATAACAATGCAATCAGAAGTGAAACCCGCTGAACAAACTAACTACAGCGCCCTTAAGGAGAAAATGCAATTATTTTATACCGTAGATCAAGATGAGCTGTCTAAAATTATTAGATCATCTAAATCAACAACATGCATACTAGACCCTATACCTACAAATCTACTGAAAGAGATGCTCCCAGAAATTATAGATCCTCTTCTTGGTATTATTAACTCATCTCTGACATTAGGACATGTGCCTAAAGCATATAAGGTGGCTGTTATAAGGCCCCTTGTCAAAAAACCCCAACTCGACCCTAGAGAACTAAGGAACTACAGGCCTATATCGAATCTACCTTTCATATCTAAAGTTCTGGAAAAAGTAGTTTCAACTCAATTATGCTCCTTCCTCCAAAGGAATGACATCAATGAAGAATTCCAGTCTGGATTTAGAGCATGTCACAGTACAGAGACTGCTTTGATCAGAGTTACAAATGATCTGCTATTGGCGTCTGACCGAGGTTGTATCTCGTTATTGGTGCTGCTAGACCTTAGTGCTGCATTCGATACCATTGACCACAGCACACTCCTACATAGACTCGAAAATTATGTCGGCATTAAGGGAATAGCTTTGAAATGGTTTAAATCTTATTTATCCGACCGTTTTCAATTTGTAGCAATAAACAATGAGGTGTCACGCAAATCGCAAGTCCAGTACGGTGTACCACAGGGCTCAGTCTTAGGGCCTCTGCTCTTCGCATTATACATGCTACCTCTAGGAGATATAATAAAGCGACACGGAGTTAGCTTTCACTGTTATGCTGATGATACTCAACTTTATATTTCCTCGAAGCCTCATGAAACACAGCAGTTCCATCGAATAATGGAATGCATAGTCGATATAAAAAACTGGATGAGTAACAACTTTTTATTACTGAACTCGGACAAAACGGAAGTGTTACTTATTGGACCGAAAACTGCTATAAGTAACAACCAAGAATACTGTTTAACTATTGACGGATGTTCCATAAAACCCTCGTCGTCAGCAAAGAATCTTGGCGTTCTATTCGATAGTAATCTGTCATTTGAGAGCCACGTCGCCAACACCTGTAAAATTGCGTTTTTCCATTTTAAGAATATATCTAAACTACGTCATATGCTGTCAATGTCAGATGCAGAGAAGTTAATTCATGCATTCATGACATCAAGACTAGATTACTGTAATGCACTGTTAGGTGGTTGCCCTGCAGGCTTATTACAAAAACTCCAATTGGTCCAAAACGCGGCAGCTCGAGTTCTTACACGTACAAAAAAGTATGAACATATTAGCCCGGTTCTGTCAACCTTGCACTGGTTACCTATAAAGCATCGCGTTAACTTTAAAATCTTGCTTATTACCTATAAAGCCTTACATGGTTTAGCTCCTCAGTACTTGAATGAACTCCTTTTGTATTACAGTCCTTCACGTGCATTACGCTCTCAGGCGTCCTGTCAGTTGGTAATACCTAGAATTTCAAAATCAAGTGCAGGTGGTAGATCCTTTTCCTATCTAGCGCCTAAACTTTGGAATAGTCTTCCCTGCACTGTCCGGGAGGCAGACACACTCTGTCAGTTTAAATCTAGACTAAAGACGCATCTTTTTAATCTTGCATACACTACTCTTCCATAATATAAATCTTCAGAGGGTTTAGGCTGCATTAGTTAGATCAACCGGAACCAAAAACACAACTGATGTACTTGTTGCATCAAAGAGTACAGAACAGTACTCTACTCTCAGCCAGTCTTGTCTCATTGTTCCAAGGTTACCACAGCGAGCAGGATGCAGTTCATGGCCTGACCTGATGGTAGAGCGGAGAATGGGAAGTGGGGACCTGACAAGAGCTGAGATGATAGAGCTGGATAAAGAAGGACGCGGTCTCTTGACATGTCTTCACCACAAAATTTCAAATGCTATTAGATTATTAATGATAATCTTAAACTATAATTTATTTTATTATTAAGTTTATTTATTTTATTTAGCCTTGTTGTGCAAGCTCTCTGGAGCTTGTGCAGAGGCAGCAGCTTTTGCCAGAGGGGAACTGGAATCCCCTGGTTGGGCCTGGGTTCTCCTGAGGTTTTTTTTCTCGATTAGAGTTTTGGGTTCCTCGCCACCGTTTGCATACTGTTTTTGCACTATCTGCCTGACCGGGGGGGCTGCTTTAGAATTTTAAAGTTTTACTTAATTAATATTGCATATAGGAATTTATAGTCTGTTATATTTGACCTGTGCTTCTCTCTCCTTTATCCTAAATGTGTGCTCTCACTGAGCGTGTGTGTGTGTGTGTGTGTGCGTGCGCATCCGTGTGTGTGTGTGTGTGTGTCTCTATGTCTATGTGTGTTAGTACGTGTGCATATTGTGTGTGTGGAGTGTTTTGTATGTGGGTATGTCTGTCTTCTGTGTTTTCAACCTTTTCTTGTTTTTGCAGGTACAACTTTAATTATTTTTGCTTATAGTCAATATGTCTCATGTACAGCTGCTTTGTAACAATGACAATGAAAATTGTAAAAGCGCTATATAAATAAAGTTGAGTTGAGTTGAGTTCCCTGAAAAAGCGGGAACGAGATGCTGCGATTCAAAGCCGCACTGTGGGCGTGCCCGGACATCCTTTCAGACAAAGTTTGAACCTGAGGATATGTACGTTTCACACATATTTATAGACCTCATGTGTGTGTAATTAATTACGTCACCCACCGAGGTTATTTAAGCCAATTTTTGGTGTGTTTGGCACAAGTGCTTCACAACCGGTCGAACAAAGAATGTTCCCATAGTTCCTGCTTTTTCAGGGAACAGGGTTACAGCCAAGTAACCCGGGATGTTACTTATCTGTATTTATTGAGTTATTATTATTTAAATAAAACAACCCAACTGCTTAAAGGATATTACTTGGAATGCACAATTAAAAACATGGTTTATGAAAATTAATCTGTTTTTGCAAATGAACTCTTCACTTTTATTTCAGCACACACAACACAGGATGCCTGTAACCATAGCGAATGATTTAATTTAAAGATGGCGCATTTATAAATAAAGTAATGTTTATTTTTACACAAGAGGTTGCATTGTATAAACAACAACAGGTGTGATACTATCTGCAATATTGTACTAAAAACCAAATGCAACACTCACGTGCATACAGTATGTTACACAACAAATCTGCCTTTGCAGTGGCGTCTATGATGAAAGCTTGTAGACAGTATGACATAGTGTAGCGCGGCTGAGAGCTGTGCAAAACATTACAAATGGGCAGTTGTGGCCTAATGGTTAGAGAGTCGGACTCGTGACCAGAAGGTTGCCGGTAACAACTGAGGTGCCCTTGAGCAAGGCACCTTACCCCTACTTGCTCCCCGGGCGCTGCAGTGATAGCTGCCCACTGCTCCGGGGGTACGTGTGTTCACCACTTGCTGTGCGTGTGTTCACTACTCTCTGGATGGGTTAAATGCAGAGGTCACATTTCGTTGCCTTGTACTTTATTGTGCAATGACAATAAAGTTTAATCTAATCTAATCTAAAATACGAAGCAGTTTACGGTCAACTCGGTGCACTCATTAGAAAAGTTACAGTCAGAGAGTGACGGGTGACATGACAGACAACTAGCTGTACAGTACGGTTCCTTTTACACATCAGGGCTTCTCCGTAAATGGGGTGACTGAAGTTGACACAGTGTGCTAACGCACTTACCCCATATTATGTTTCTTGGGTCTGCTTCATTCCTTTCAAGGCAAACAAACCAGCGTGCCTTTACCTGTTGCTTAGTGACGGTTGTGTTAAAGTCAGTCAGAAATGCGCAGGTGCTGCGCTAGGGCTGGGCGATAAATAGATTTTATCGATTAACTCGAATGTGTAGTTTACGTCGATTTGTTTGAATTAAAATCGGTTTTCCTTTAAGATGCACCGACGCTCCCTTGTGAGCTCCAGTACAATCGAATGGGCTCAGCCCTCCCCCCGCGCGTTTGCCACAGAGATACACAAACAACATGGCAGCGAGCAGGAAAGATCTCGTTCCGAAGAAATTATGGTGTCTTCCATAATTTGGAATTGGTTCGGTTTTGCGGCGTCAGACACAGAACAAACAACACCCCGCTGCAAAGTGTGCTTGAAGATGGCGCCGCGGATGGCTGCCTCGGTTTGGAGTGCTCTAGTACTTATGTCTTTTTTGTTTGTTTTTCCTGTTTTAAGCTACTCTTCTTTAATCACTTTTACCAGGGACGAATTGCTTAACATTAAGCAATGCCCTTCTATCAATCTTTTCCCTAATTTTGAAAATTCAGACGTCTTACTGGACATTTTACTCGGAGGAGCGGCAGCTCTGTACAAACGCTCTAAAAGACGCAAGCGGGGAAAGCGAGCGGGTGCGCTCGTCAGACTCCGACGACGCGGATTTAGGACCCCGCTGCCGAGTATACACCTGGCGAATGTCCGCTCCCTTACCAACAAAACGGACGAAATACTCTTACTCACCAGGACAAACAAAGATTTTTCCAACTCCGCTGCGCTGTGTTTCACAGAAACATGGCTCAATGACACCATACCGGACAGCGCGTTACATCTGCCGGGTTTTCAGCTGTTCAGAGCGGATCGCATTGCCGAGTCAACAGGGAAGACACGTGGTGGTGGATTATGTTTTTATATAAACGAAGGTTGGTGCAGAGATATAACAACACTGAAGAAGATGTGCTTTTCGTACTTAGAAGCGTTCTCTATCAACTGCAAACCTTTTTATTCGCCACGCGAGTTTTCCTCATTTATTCTCGTGAATGTTTACATTCCTCCACATGCTTGTGCGAGCGCGGCGCTGCAACAGCTGGCGGATTACATCACTGACACGGAGCAGCAACACCCGGATTCTCTTATTATTATTATTGGGGACTTTAACAGAGCAAACCTCTCCCGTGAGCTGCCAAAATACAGGCAGCATATCACATGCCCCACCAGAGACAGCAACATTCTGGATCACTGTTACACCACAATACGGGATGCATACCACTCTGTTCCCAGAGCAGCTCTGGGTCTCTCTGATCATTGCCTGGTTCATCTTCTTCCGACCTACAGACAGAAGCTTAAATCTGCCAAGCCTGTAGCAAGAACAGCAAAGAGATGGAGCAGCGAAACAGAGCAGGCCTTACAAGCCTGTTTCGACTGCACGGATTGGAGTGTCTTTGAAGCTGCAGCCACTGATCTGGATGAGTTAACTGACACAGTGACATCCTACATCAGCTTCTGTGAGGACATGTGTATTCCCACCAGGACTCGCTTAACATACAACAATGACAAACCATGGTTTACAATGAAACTGAGACAGCTTCGTCAGGCCAAAGAAGATGCTTACAGAAGTGGGGACAAAGTCTTGTATAATCAGGCCAAAAACACACTGACAAAGGAGATAAGAGCAGCTAAGAGAAGCTACTCTGAAAAGCTGAAGAACCAGTTTTCAGCCAACGACCCTGCATCAGTGTGGAAAGGCCTGAAAGACATTACCAACTACAAGCCATCATCCCCTCAGTCTATGGGTAATCAACGACTGGCTGACGACCTGAACGACTTCTATTGTCGTTTTGAAATGCAGAGTCTCACCCTTCACACCCGCCCTGACCCTATCTCTGCTATACCATTAACACCTCCTCTTGACATTCAACCTGCACTTAAGATCTGCGAAGAGGATGTTTGCCAGCTTTTCCGCAAACAAAAGATCAGAAAAGCACCAGGCCCAGACAATGTCTCACCCTCCTGCCTGAAAGTCTGTGCGGAGCAGCTGTCGCCCATCTTCACTAATATTTTTAACAGATCTTTGGAGCAGTGTGAAGTCCCTTCATGCTTCAAACGCTCCACCATCATCCCTGTACAGAAGAAACCCAAAATATCTGGACTTAATGACTACAGGCCTGTTGCTTTAACATCTGTGGTCATGAAGTCATTTGAGAGACTTGTACTGGCCCACCTGAAGGACATCACCAGACCACTTCTTGATCCCCTCCAGTTTGCTTACCGAGCAAACAGGTCTGTGGACGATGCAGTAAACATGGGACTGCATTACATCCTACAACACCTAGACAGACCAGGGACTTACGTCAGGATCCTGTTTGTAGACTTCAGCTCGGCCTTCAACACCATAATCCCAGACCTCCTCCTGCCCAAGCTTACCCAGCTCTCTGTGCCAACCTCTACCTGTCAGTGGATTATTAACTTCCTGTCGAACAGGCAGCAGCTAGTGAGGTTGGGAAAATTTAAATCCAGCACATGTACCATCAGCACCGGAGCTCCTCAAGGATGTGTTCTTTCTCCACTGCTATATTCACTCTACACAAACGAATGCACCTCTACAGACCCTTCTGTCAAACTCCTGAAGTTTGCAGATGACACCACAGTCATTGGCCTTATTCAAGACGGTGATGAATCTGCCTACAGAAAGGAGGTTGCTCAGCTGGCTGCCTGGTGTAGTCAAAACAACCTAGAGCTGAATGCATTCAAGACAGTGGAGATGATAGTGGATTTCAGAAGGAACCCTCCATCACTTCCTCCCCTCACCATCCTGGACAGCACTGTGGATACTGTGGAGTCATTCAGGTTCCTGGGCTCCACCATCTCTCAGGACCTGAAGTGGGAGTCCCACATAGACTCCATTGTAAAGAAGGCCCAGCAGAGGTTATACTTCCTCCGTCAATTGAGGAAGTTCAACCTACCACAGGAGCTACTGACCCAGTTCTACTCAGTGGTCATCGAATCTGTTCTGTGCACTTCAATTACTGTTTGGTATGGCTCGGCCACCAAATCAGACCTACGAAGACTACAACGGACAGTTCGTAGTGCTGAGAAAATTATTGGTGCTCCTCTGCCCACACTTCAGGACCTGTACGATTCCAGAGTGAAAAACAGGGCAAGAAAAATCATCATTGACTCCACACACCCAGCACACAAACTCTTTGATCTGCTGCCCTCTGGCCGGCGCTTTAGAGCACCAAACACCAGGACTTCCAGACACAGAAGCAGCTTCTTCCCCCAGGCAATCTCCCTCCTAAACAGATAACTGCTCCTTAAGAGCAATATTCCACTTCCACTACTCCTATAGTGTGCACTATAGTGCCTTATTATATCTACATCTTATGTATACATGCATATAACACTACCTCTACTTACTAAATTATCCATTTGCACAAGTGTACATACAATATGTTTATTCTACTATATACTACCCTGTACAATGTCTCTTATATGTTATTATCCCCCATTTTCTGTAAAATAGTCTTTATTTTATATATGCACAATTTAGAATCTTTTAGACTGTAAATCGTATTATATTGTATTGTCATTGTGTTGAATGTCTGTACTAGAAGCTTCCAACACCAAAGAAAATTCCTTGTGTGTGCAAGCACACTTGGCAATAAAGCTCTTCTGATTCTGATTCTGAAGTCTGTTGCTAGCAAAGGTAGCAGTATGACCAATTTACTGCAGCACAAGCACACCCGCCAAAAGACAACCTACAGTCTTAGAAACATTTACAAACTGTATTCGGTATGATAAGAATTCGATCACGGATGCAGTTGCAATGTATATTGCAAATTATGGTGTCTATATATACAGTGGAAAAGCCAGGGTTTATTCAGATTTTGGCCCCTAGGTATGTGCTACCAAGCCGCAAATATTTTTCTGAAGTTGCCTTGCCTCATCTATATAACAGTACATGCCAAAGGATCGCTAGGGAGCTGGAATGTGTGGCGTTTTACTCCGCCACAACAAATTTATGGTCTAGCTGAACGATGTAGCCCTATAGGAGTTTAACAGTGCACTTCATTAACGACGACTGGACTCTGGGAAGCGTCTGCCTCCAAAAAGCTTATTTTCCTGACAATCACAAAGGCAAAATAATTGCCCAGGGGCTAAAAGATGCTCTGAGCTCTTGGAACCTTGCTGAAGACCGACTCATCTGTATGACTACAGACATCGGCACCAACATGATCAAAGCTCAGAAAGACAATGAGTGGCCCAACCTCCCGTGCTTTGGACACAGATTGCACAATGCTATAGGTAAGAGTCTAATGGATATGCATTCAGCAGTCATCATCTTGTGCCCACTTGGCAAGATCTCAATGTAGTGGAGTCCATAAATAAAGCTGTGAAACCGCTCCAAGACTTTATCGACGCACAAACATTAAACCAGCGCTCCATCTGTTCAAAGTCTCGTAGTCTCCAGTCTCGTACAGCCAGAGGAGGAAGACACAGAGCTCAGTAAAACAATAAAAAGAAACATAATGTGGTACCTTGAAGACAAATACAGCGACCCTGTGAAGAATGAACTCTTGGACATGTCCTCACTGATGGACCCAAGGTTCCGCACAACCTACATTGACCCAGACAAGGTGGAACAAGTAAAAAAAAGAGCCATCACTGAAATCATGTCTCTACCTTCTCCTGCCAACAACAGTACACCACAGCAGCCTGGTCCATCTGTGCAGGTGCACCAAGCACAAAGAAGCACAGCCTCCGCCCACAAAAAAAAACAGTGTCATCTACCCACCAGTCATAGGCAGTAAAGATAGGGACTGAGCTGAACTTACTTATTGACCCCTGAGGTAGACCAAGACCCAGATCCTCTTGACTGGTGGAAGCGCCACCAATAGAACTTTCCAAGACTAAGTGAAGTGAAGTGACATATTTGTCAAGTATGGTGACCCATACCCGAAATGTGTCCTCTGCATTTAACCCATCCAGAGAGTAGTGAACACACGCACAGCAAGTGGTGAACACACGTACACCCGGAGCAGTGGGCAGCTATCACTGCAGCGCCCGGGGAGCAGGTAGGTGCCTTGCTCAGGGGCAACCTGAACCGAACCGGCAACCTTCTGGTCACGAGTCCGACTCTCTAACCATTAAGCCACGACTGCCCCCTAAGTAGTCTGGCAAAAAAATACCTCTCGGTCCCAGCAACAAGTGACCCTTCAGAGAGGGTTTTCAGTGTGGGGGGGCATTGTTACATGCCACCATGCATTCCTCAAGCCAGAGGTAGTAGACCGGCTGGTCTTCCTGGCTAAAAATGTTTAGGAAAAAAAAGACTAAAAACAGCACAACAACCTCATGCTCTCATGCACGGATATTTAATGTTGTTGAATGTTTTGTTTGCACTTTATCAGAACTACCTCCTATCTACTGAATAGCAAACTTGTTTAAAAAAAATCAAAAAGTTTTTTTATGTTTTATGTTATGTGACATTTTATGTTATGTTACATTTTCACTCTTTACAATGTCAGGGCCTGCCATCTTGTACTTTTTGGCACATTGTTTCAGATTTCACTTTAACACCAAGGGGGAAATCCAGATCAAATCCCAGAAGGGAAAATCAAAACAAAATAAAGTTTAAACTTGTTCTGAACAATTTCTTTGTCTTCTGCGGATTTATTTTTATCAGACTTTTTGTGAAAAAATCTGGGATTTTTTTAGGCCATATCGCCCAGCTCTATGCTGCACAATTCGACTACTCATTCATGAGTTGAGTATGTGCGCTCAATCTGCGGAGCATTTAAAAATAACCCGCAACATCTGGACATGATTCTCATTACCGCGACCCCTTCAAAAGACTCACAGACCCCCCCTCACAACCCATTTTCAAAACTCATCGGATCTAGACGAATCACAATGACCCATTTTGGGTCCAAGTTTGCATCCCTGATATAAAAAAATCAAAAATCTGAGCCAGGGAAATATTCAAAGCTTGGTTGATTTGACACAGAATTACACCACTGACAGTCATAGAAATGTCATGTGTCTCTTTAGCAAAACATATATGTCAAAAGATCAGAGGAAATTTGATTTCTCATGTCATCACCTCTTTAAAGATTTAGGATTTTCTACTTGCAAATGGGGTGTTTAGTATCTGGATATGTTTAGCAGACATGGATAAAAACATACATTTTTTAAATTTTCTATTACTCCTGCTGTTACTCTTCTCTTATGTCCAATATCTCTCTACAATGTGAGCATAAGGATTTAGTGGCATATCATCTGCCCGCTGTCTCACCTCCTCAGTTTCCTCCTGTTTCACATGCTTCACTTCCTGTTGTCTCTCCTCCTCTATTTCCTCTGGTTTCACCTCCGCCATTTCCTGTTGTATCATCTCCTCCAGTTTCAGCTGTTCCACGTGCTGCTGTCTCACCTCCTCCATTTCATGTCGTCTCATCTCATCCATTTCTTCCAGTCTCACTTCCTCTATTTCCTCCAGTTTCACATGCTCCGCTTCCTGTTGTCCCATCTCCTCAATGTCCTCCAGTTTCACCTCCATTATTTCGTCCATGCATATCTGTTAAGAAACAGTTTTTAACGCGTTTTCAATTAAAAATCACATCTAATTGCTATAATGGCAATAACTATTTTATTTTGATAATGAACCAGCTGTCAGGTTGCTGCGATGGTGGAATATTGTGTGTGCACCGGCGCAATCGCTGAAGCTGTTACTTATGATGGCAGAAACAACTTTAAAAACTATGATGATTTATGGTCAAACAGATATGACTATAAGTACGTCATTCGATACTACAAACTTGAACCAAAAACAGAACATTGCGCTTTTGCAAAATAAAGAAAACTTACAGGATGCGCTCTGTCATCTCCTTTCCTTGACCTGCACCTCATAAAACTGAACCAAATCAGCAGCATATTGACACAGTTTTTCCATTTCGTTTTGTTAAACGTTTTCCCTTTCTTTTCCCAGCCATCGACGATATATCTCGTCATTTAAAAATCAACAGTTCCCTGCCAAAGACGAGTTATTATGGGAATCAGTGTTTGTACTGTTGTATACAGATAAGGTATACAGATTCTCTTAATCTAGACCAGTGGTTCTCAAACTTTTTTGTTGTAAGGCCCCCTTGTGTAGAGTGCTTTGCTTTGCGGCCCCCCAAATAAAGATTTACAGTATAATCTTAAACTTAAAATTGTAATTATACCAAAAACATATTCAGTTATTCAATGCTAAAACAGTAATTTTTTGATAGTTGGTCTTATTTTTCTGATGTTTGATTGCACAAAATTTATGATAAATATCTATATTTCATCAAATCTTCATCCCCAGTTTGAGAACCACTGATCTAGACCGTATGTGTTTTACATGTTTTTGGGGTAAATATTTGAGTTTTAATCATTGTTCAGAGTCTAATCTGGGAAGTCTTTGACAAAAAATGCTAATTAGCATTTTATTCAAAATGATGCATTTTTAAAGACACATGACGTACCGGTTACGTCATTTATTGGTCATTTTTGGTAATTTCATGATTTACCAGCTGGCAACGTTGCTGGCACGTCCCAGGCACGTAATTTCATTACCATTAAATGACCAATTCATGACGTTGCCTGCACGAACTCCTGACATTACATGATAACCAAAATGGTCCAGTTACGTACTATATTCGTAGTATTTTGGTAATTACATGACCTAGTGGTAACGTAAAGTACACGTCCTAGGCATGTAATTTCATTACCAATAAATTACCAATTCATAACGTCACATTTATCGTCTCCTAACATTGCTGGATAACCAAGAACGGTCCAGTTACGTAATATATTGGTTATATTTTGATATCAACATCACCTGCTGGTAACGTAACTGCCAGGTCGCAAGCACGTAATTTCATTACCATTTATATTAGCCCATGCTTAACATTGACGATTCACACGACACTTATTATGCTTGTTTAAAACGTTTTTAGTCTTAACATTGTAAATCTGCCAGATTTACAACAGATTTAACACGCTATGCAGGCTGCTCTGTGTTGTATGGGAATAATAACAGCCCGTGCCTCCCGCCTTGTCTCTAGTCCAGAGCAGCGCGCGCAGAGCTGAACTGCGCCTGACAGGACTGCTCGTTTCTTCGAAGTTCTAATTTCACAACAGTAGATTAAAGAGTTGTATAAATCGCATTTTAAATGAAATATTTACTCGTAGGCTGACAGAACGGCGTAACAGTGCTTTTTTGAGGTGCTTCTTTACTGACTGGAACAAAGTCCGCTGACAGGAAATGTTGTTTTATCAGGTGAGAGACTCCAGTTGCTTTTCAACAAATGCGTTTATGAAAAAAATTTGAGTAAAGTGCCTGTTTAAGGTTTTTTTTATTTTTAAGGTATTTATACAGCGGATTTATTCATCACCAAGATATGTTTCCACTGACAAAACAATTCATTCAGGTAAGACATGGCCTATAGTGGTTTGTATGAAATGTATAAAATGTTCTTTAAGTAATTATTTGGTTTTATTTTTATATTATTTAGCACTGGTGGCTGTTAAGAGCAGAGTGACCATGGCAACCGGAATATGAAGACCAACACTGTCACATTACGTAACACTCATTTCACTCAAGTGTTTTTGTTCATATTTATCTGTAAATTATGTTGTAGCATGCTTAAATCATATGTTATGTACATTGTCTTTATGCTGTTTTATAACTATATATAGCTATTATGTATTTTAATAGGTGTTATACAAATTACTGTTAATTGATATAAACCTGTTCCACGTTTCTTGAAGCTTTTATTCTTTTATTATTTTGACAGTTGTTGAAGCAAAATAATAAAATGTTATTGTGTACTGTTTTACAATAAATGAACTGAATTTTGAGTATGCATTTGTAATTTATAAATGAATATATTAATAACTATCTGACGTTGTCACAACGGTATGATTACGTAATCTGATGACCACACTTTCGTTGTGACAACGTAATTTGTAACTTTGTGACTACTGGAAAAGTGAAATTCCTGGATTCGTTGCAACAACGTAACTCTGTGACGTTGTTAGTAAGTAACCTCCACGTTGTTACAATGTAACAAAGAGGACATTGTCACAACCCAGCAAACACAGAACATTCCCCTAACGTTAGTTTTTGGTTCCCTTTTGGTTAATTTTTTGGGAACCAAAAAATAATGTTCTAAGAACGTTCTTTTCAGGTTTTATTTTTTGCAACCAGAAAATAACGTTCCCAGAATGTTGCAGGCTGCTTTTTTTAAAAATAACCAGAACATAACGTTCTCTGATGGTTATTTTCTGGTTATTTTTTGCAACCAGAAAATAACCAGAAAGTAATGTTCCCTGATGGTTATTTTCTGGTTATTTTTTGCAACCAGAAAATAACCAGAAAACAACGTTCTCTGATGGTTATTTTCTGTAACGTTCGACCATAATTTTTTATGGTAAAAATAGTCAAAACTGGTAAACGTCAGTGACATGTGCAATACATAAATTATAAGATCACATTGAAAACCAAATGAAATTAATAAATGTGCCCTTTAATGGCTGAAAATAATAAACTAGTTAAGCTAAATGAAAATACAATCATCTATATCCATGTGTATTTCTTTAGTGTGGTTGTCTGTTACTGTATGTGTGTGCGCTCGACCACGTGCACTCTCCGCTCTGCCGCGCACTCCCGTCATTTAAAAATTAACGGTCATTTCGTTTTACCTCACCGACTAACACATTAGTTTAGCGATTTATTTATTTTAAGTTTTTATTTAAAACCGTACAGATTTGAGAGTAGACTTATATTTTCGTAATTTTCGATTAATCAACAGACCGTGATGAAAGGACTGAAACTCAGGGCTTTTGATTGTTATATCTAAAGACGGAGCCGTGCTATACTTCTGTGGTGAGACAAGAATATTGTTAGCCTGAAGATAATTAAATGTTTATTCTTCGGTCAATAAAAATCTGCTTTAAATATTGTGTTTAAGTCATTGGTTATTTTATTTCGATATCTATAATGTCTGATGTTGAGGTAGGCCTACACACAGTGTGGTTTTATTAGAAATTATATACTGTGCTGTTTAAATCGAAAATTACGCTACTTCAGTGATGAAAAAGGAATTATTAGGCTAAAAGAATAATCTAATGCATTGATTTCATCCTCCATATTGTGTGGGATGATGTATTTTACTTATTTTAATTAGATTAACGTTAGACAAGCAATGGATAAAAACACAGCATGGATGTATTCATTACTGACGTATAAACGGACCGAGAAAAATATTTTAGGCTAACGTTCTGGGAATGTTCCCCTAACGTTAGTTTCTGGTTCCCAGAAAGTTTTTTTAAGGTTTGTTTTTGGTTATCTTTACGGAAATAAAACATTAGTTTCATGGTTTCTATAACGTTAGGGTAACGTTCCCCTAACGTTAGTTTTTGGTTCCCAGAACGTTATGGGAACCAGAAACTAACGTTCTATTAACGTAAAGAAAACTTTCCTGGAGAACCAAAAACGAACCTTAGAAAATAACGTTCTGGGAACCAAAAACTAACGTTAGGGGAACGTTCTGGGAACTAAAAATTGTTAGCTGGGAACGTGGAGGTTACTTACTAACAACGTCACAGAGTTACGTTGTTGCAACGAATCCAGGAATTTCACTTTTTCCGGTTGTCACGACGTAACTAGTTATGTTGCCACAATGAAAGTTTGGTCATCATATTACGTTGCAGTTACGTAACAATCATGTGATATGGTTAGCTGGGCTACCCACATTTAAGAGGTGATAAAAAAGAACAAATGAAGATAGAAGAATATGGTTTCTTTTGTTTAAAGTTCTTTCATTTGATATATTGTTTGTCCAATATATTAATTTCAGAAAATGTACTGTGAACCATCAAGTTTTAGGGCGTTTTCAGACTGGGCTCGTTTGCTGCGGTCTGAAATTGAGTGCAATTGTTCCCGGCGCCCCCCCCCCCAGACTCAACTTGATTCTGTCGAACCCTGGTGCATTTGCATTCGTCTTACGTCATGAAAAATGTGCACTGCGCATGACAGAAAACAGAACACGGATCAATATATTGTGTTGTTATGCGCAGCAGAGTAAATTACATTTGGGTTTTATGTATGCGCATTGCATGCAGTGGCTGAGCTAGAGTTTTATATATGGGGTGGCCAAGGCTACTTCAGGGTGCCACAGACTATGACAGAAAATGTATGTGTAACCCTAGTCTCAGCCTCAGACGTCACGCCCACGATCAGTTGGCTGAACGTCTGATACAATTGGCACACTTTTTTGGAAACACTTCAATGAGTTCGAAGTCGTTGTCTGATTGGTTAAATTCCACAGGATTTCCGGGAGACGTGTGTGTCGCGTAGTTGCCAAGTCCGCTTATAATACGCAACCTTGGGTTTCTTTTTCTGTCAAGTCGTGTTAAAAAATCACTTGTCGCGGGTTGCGGGTTTTGGGGCTTATTTTTAAAAATATGGTTGCTTGTTCTGAACCTGACAAGCAACTTTGTTTCTTTACATCTATGGTCGCTGTTTTGTTCAATCCATTAATACTGTCTGCTCGAAGGTAGGCTTTTTGTACTACATGCGGCAGAGCATAACATCAGCACAGTATTGCGAGAGCTATTTGAAACATCGCCTCCTTTCCTCTACCAACTAAACTAAATGTATTACATCTGTCACAATTAGAATGAAATGTGAAAATGAACGAAACGTTCAGATCTGATCACGGTGCAGCAAAGGGGTAGGGAGGGATGACCCTATTTATTAGGCTATAAGGTAAACGTCAAACATTTTTATTGTATTAAATAAATGTATTGATCATTGCAGAATATCATTTAAAAAAGTATACATCAAATGCATATAGTTCAGTTTTACTTTATTATAAATGTGTGGCTACGTTAAGTGGTCATTATATCTTCTCCTTTTCCATCTCTCCAAGCCTATAATGCTCACATCAGAGATTTGCAATTAATTTTTGTAAAATAATTTATGTTTGTGTTTTTCAAACAGGGTAGTGTCAGTTTAAAATGCCGCAGGCTCATTCATTAATAATAAATAATTGATATTAAATTACATTGATGATCATGAATAATGTTGGGCTTGTTTTGGGCTTGTTTTTGGAGCTGCAGTTGCTTATTTGTCTTGCAAAGGTTGGCAACACTGGTCGCGTTCTTTAACGGTCCACCGGGAAACAAAACAAAGCGGTCCGATCGAATTAGAGTGTTCATAAGACCGACTAAACGCTGCTTTTTTAAAAGTATGCGAGGTTCATAGTATAGATTCTTTAAAAGACGTCCAAGAGTTTTGTTTGATGTACTTAGTGGAGTCTAAAAGAGATGTTTTAACGTGTTTGCCGAATGGATATGGAATTTTCATTAAATTTTTGGCCAAATGACTGTAACGTCCTTTGTTAATATTATTTAGAAGGATTTCCGTAGGTCTCTTTACACTTTTTGTCTGCTGCACTTTCTTCGACGAGCTCTCTGTAACAGTTTCGCAACTTACAGTATTCGGTACAGTTGCAGACGAAGTGTTTGCATCAGATCGTGGTGGATCAAACAACTCACGTCTCGCAGTGTTGATGCATTCGGAATCGGTAAGTCGCTTCTTCGGTTCTTGTGTAGGCGTCGATGGAGCACACCGTTTCTCTCTTGATTTATTGCACATGTCACTTACAAGCAATTTCAGTGGTACTACCTCTTTTGAAACGCTGCTGTACCTCATCAATAAACTCCGACAAGAGGTGCAAATCGCCAAACTTGTGTCGTGGATCTTGCCAACAAACTCCTCCAACACGACCGTAAATTCAGCTTTGTCAAGAGTCATGTCCACGAAATAATCTGTGTTTATTAGTTTTAGAAACTTTGAAATTATCTAAACAAAGTCTACATATATTTCCTACCGATTTCTTAGGTGTTTTGCTAGCCGGTGCTCTAGGAGACTGAAGCGCCATTGTAAAAGTAAATTTGGAGACAATCGTGAATGAATGATTTACTAGTTGCACATCGGTCTGTTATTGTGGGGTCTGTCGGTACACGATCCGGGATGCCTGCACGATGCGCATGCGCATAATGACGTAGTAGAAAACGCACATGTGCAAATGATAATTCTGTTTTGCTACGATTTACGACACTGCACGATCTGTTCCACGCTTGCGCACTAGTGGTGGGCGATACTGTAAAATTTAGTATCGATCCAATACCAAGTAAATGCAGGGCCAATATTGCCGATTTCGATACCGATGCCAAAACTTTTTACTTTTAAAAAGCATTCACTTGAACTTACATTTACTTTCCTGTAAATTAAATGTCATGATTTATCAGATGAATGCATCATTACGCTAAATCTGAATACATTTTCATGACCACTAAAATATTTTGTGATTTGTGCTCTTAATGTGCCTGTAGGCTAATTAATCATGTAGATGTTAAAACACTGGACATCATTTAAACCAAATAAATCTATTTATTATTTATTAATTTTATTATTATTAATATTATTATTACTATTAATATTATTTATTCCTGCAATCGAATTTGCAAACATGAACTTTGCACCAAATTATTACTGGAAAATAGTAACAATAACAGATTAACAGAACTGAAAAATGATATATAACAAAACAATTTCTCGTTATCTCAGTACTACTTCTCTAGCTTTAAAAAAAACAAAGTGGACAAAATTATTACTCACGAACAAAGATTTTAAAACTGCTTTTCCGTTTTTGTTCAGTGTTATAATTAGACAAAATAATAGAACAAATTAACATGTTTCCTTTTCATTACACTTTTTTAAGTGAATTTATAAACAAAGTGCACACTATTATTTAAGCACTTTATTGACTTTCTGTCTAACACAATAAAGTACTTTCAATCTTTGGCTTTTTACCCCCAAAGGCCCACTGCCATACATCGTAGTTCGCAGTGTTTTTATTCACCGAGGTGATAAAACTCCACAGGATGCTCCTCTTCTTTTCACTGTCTGCAGCAGCGTCTGCGTGCTTGCGCTTAATGCTGCTGAGTCACGTGATAGCGGACTACAAAACACAGCAGGGCAGGGAGGAGCAACGTGTGCAAAACTAGGTGTATGGGAAATAGTTCCCTTTCTGTCGGTCTCTCGAAGTTGTGTCGAACCGACAGAATGGGGTTTGTCTTGAGAACCTATCATCTTCTGAGTATTTAGAAAAGGCCAATGAAAATTGGCGAATGAAATTTGCATGCCGGGCTCCTCCCCGGATGTCCGGGTATAAGAGGGAAGCCGGCGTGCTCATTCATTCATCTTTTGTTCTTCAGAGCCTAGCATCTGATGAGCGTCTTCCAGATCTTT
The DNA here is from genome assembly GCF_024868665.1 of Triplophysa rosa. Lineage (NCBI taxonomy): Eukaryota > Metazoa > Chordata > Actinopteri > Cypriniformes > Nemacheilidae > Triplophysa > Triplophysa rosa. Next base: position 65,292 of record NW_026634507.1, read on the forward strand.
GCTGATCTCATCCTGCTGGAAATCTACGACGTGGTGCAGTGGACGGTCCCTTCCTGCAGCGACTTTCCCCTGGGCGTCTCGGCAGTTCCGGAAGTGTCTGAACAATTCCTGTTTTTCTAAAAGAGCAAATTTCTCCAGTGTGGCATGTCCCGCTGTTCTCTTGGGTGCGACGCACTCATTGAGGAAGGGGATGGACACGATGTCTGTCTCAGGTGTTTGGGTCTCCGGCACGCTGAGGCAGCCTTCGTGGATACATCTTGCCCGCACTGTGGGAGGATGCCTATCCAGACGTTGCGGTCACGGGTGGCGGTATTCTTTATGGATAAAGCCACCACCTCGTCTGTTACCCGATCCATGACGGCAGTGACTACGGCCCTGCCGCCCGCTTCGGTTAACACCGGGGGTGATATGGGGATCACCGTGAATGTTAGACCGCCAGCCGCAGGCTCACGAACCGTTCACGCCCCGTCTCGCTCGTCTGACCATTCCTTAAAAGACGGTCCTACCCCGTCTTGTTCCTCCGCCACGTACTCGGAAGTGCGTGACGAAGATGAGATGTCGATCGTAGCATTGGAGGGCGACCTCTTGGCATCCGACCCCGACGATTCCTTGGAGCTCCCTCCCCCGGGGGGTCGAGCCCAGGAAGAAGCGGACGTTGAGATGTCAACCATGCTCTTCCTGGCTGCCGCGAGCATTGGGCTGCAGTGCACAGCACCGCCTTTACCCAGCGCTCGCGGTTGGATACGTGGTACCTGGGGTCAGCGCCGGTCCCGTTCTTCCCGGAGGTGCATGAGGAGCTGAGTAAGACTTGGAACGCGCCCCTCACGGCTCGTTCCAATCAGAAAGGCTCAGTCGCCCTTACTTCCCTCGATGGTGGGGCGGCCAGGGGCTATGTCGAGATCCCCCAGGTGGAGCGTGCTGTCGTGGTGCACCTGTGCCTGCAGACAGCAGCCACCTGGAGGGCGCTGCGGCCATCCTAGACTCCCATCCAAGGCATGTAAGTTTTCGGCATCGCTGGTGTTGAAGGCTTACACGGCTGCGGGTCAGGCCGCCTCCTCCCTCCACGCCATGGCCATCCTGCAGGTCCATCAGGCCAAGGCATTGAAGGAGCTCCACGAGGGCAAGACCGACCCAACGGTAATGCAGGAACTCCGTACCGCCACCGATCTCGCTCTACGGGCGACTAAGGTGACGGCACGGGCCTTGGGTCGGGCGATGTCCACTATGGTGGTCCAAGAGGGGCACCTCTGGCTCAACCTTGCGCAGATGCGGGACGCCGAGAAGGTTCGCTTTCTCGACGCCCCCATCTCGCAGGGAGGGCTGTTTGGTGACACCGTAGAGGATTTCTCTCAGCAGTTCTCGACGGTGAAGAAGCAGACGGAGGCTATCAGGCACATTCTGCCCCGCCGTGACTCGGCCGCCGTCAGGCCTTCGGGATCCCGAGCGGTGTCTGCTTCCCGGCAGCCCCGGGCCTCTTCGACTCCGGTTCCGGCTCCAGTGCCCCCTTCTCAGGCTGCCTCCTGGAAAAGGACGTCAAAGAGGAAACCGCCTCCACATCAGCAGCCGTCGCGGAAGCAGAAGCGGCCCTGACGGAGAGACCCCAGGGAGATTGAGACTACCATCGGGCACGATTCCAGCCACTACATCGCTGGGTCGGATAGGGACGGTTCCTGCCCTGTCCTACCATCAGCTGGTCCCCCTGGGGGGCCAGCGCCCACTTCCTCACAAAAAGAGTTTCCTCTCTCTCTGGGTTTTCACAGCCGTTCCCGCCCTCTGGTCGACGGCAACTCGACGTTGCGTCATGGCGAAGCGCAATGTCGAGTAAAAACACCAGCCTTCAGCACTCCCAGACAGACAGTGCGTCGAGCCGGACAATCGCCAGGCAGGAAAAACAGCAGAGCCGATCTCCTCCCCGGGGGTCCTCCCCCGGCAAGGAATCCGTACTGCTAGCCATCGAACCACCCTCCGAAGGGGGGGATGAAGCAGATCAAACCTCTAGTCCCCCTGTCACAGTTTCTGGGAGCCTGGTCTCAGCTTCCCAGACTGTCAGGCTGGCTGAGGAAGACGATCCGTCTCGGCTATGCGATTCAGTTCGCTACACGTCCGCCCAAGTTCCGGGGCGTCCTTTTTACCTCAGTCAGAGGCAGGGATGCCCCCGTACTTCGGGCGGAGATCGAGGGAGCGATCGAGCCCGTCCCACCGGTCGAGATGTTCAGCGGGTTCTACAGCCCGTACTTCATTGTCCCCAAGAAAGGCGGGGGGTTGCACCCTATCTTGGATCTGCGTGTTCTGAACAGGCACCTACACAAGCTGCCTTTCAGGATGGTCACGCAGAAGCGCATCCTGGCGTCCGTCAGGCGTCAGGACTGGTTCATGGCAATCGACCTGAAGGACGCGTACTTTCATGTCTCGATCCTCCCTCGACACCGGCCGTTCCTGCGGTTCGCGTTTGAGGGACGGGCATATCAGTACAGGGTACTCCCCTTCGGTCTGTCCCTGTCTCCACGGGTCTTTACGAAGGTCGTGGAGGCCGCCCTTCTTCCCCTCAGGGAAGAAGGTGTGCGGGTACTCAACTATCTCGATGACTGTCTCTTCTTGGCTCACTCGCTAGATCTGTTGTGTACACACAGGGACCTGGTGCTCCGGCACCTAGATCGGTTGGGGCTTCAGGTCAACTGGGAAAAGAGCATGCTCTCCCCCGCGCAGAGCATCTCTTTTCTCTGTATGGAACTTGACTCTGTCTCCATGACAGCGCGACTGACTACAGAGCGTGCCCGGTCAGTGTTACGCTGCCTGAAGCACTTCAGGCAGCCAGCGGTCTCCCTGAAACAATTTCAGAGGCTCCTGGGGCACATGGCATCCTCGGCGGGGGTGGTCCCCCTCGGGTTGATGCACATGCGACCGCTCCAACACTGGCTACAGAGTCGAGTTCCTTGGAGAGCGTGGCACACCGGCAGCAGGCGTATGGTCATCATGTCCTTCTGCCGACGCACCCTGACCCCTTGGTCATCTATGGCCTTCCTACGGGAGGGGGTCACCCTAGGGCAGGTATCAAGGCACGTCGTGGTAACTACGGATGCCTCCCTTCAGGGCTGGGGTGATGTGTGCAACGGGCACGCAGTGTCAGGGCGGTGGACGGGCCCCCGCCTGCGTTGGCATATCAACTGCCTAGAGTTGTGGGCTGTGCTACTTGCACTGAAGAGGTTCCAACCCTTCGTGCAGGGCAGACACGTGCTGGTCCGATCGGACAGCACAGCTGCCGTGGCGTATATCAACCACCAGGGTGGCATTCGTTCACGGCAGCTAACACGACTCGCCCGGCGCCTCCTCCTGTGGAGTCAGCAGGTGATCAGCTCCCTGCGAGCCATACACATCCCGGGCGACCTGAACCAGACAGCAGACCGGCTCTCTCGTCAGTGGTCACCTCGCGGAGAGTGGCGACTCCACCCTCACGCGGTTCAGCTCATATGGGAGCAGTTCGGCCGGGTGCAGGTGGACCTGTTTGCCTCCCCGGACTCCACCCATTGTCCGCTTTGGTACTCCCTGTCCGACGGTCCCCTCGGTACGGATGCCCTTGCGCACAGCTGGCCGCGGGACAAGTGGAAGTAGGCCTTCCCCCCAGTGAGCCTCATTGCACAGACCCTGTGCAAGGTCAGGGAAGAGGAGCATCAAGTGCTACTAGTTGCGCCCTATTGGCCCAACCGGACTTGGTTCTCAGAGCTGGTGAGCCTGACAACAACTCCCCCCTGGCCTATTCCCTTGAGGAAGGACCTCCTTTCTCAGGGGAAGGGCACATTTTGGCATCCCAGGCCAGACCTCTGGAATCTCCATGTCTGGCCCCTGGACGGGACGAGGAGATCCTGAGCAACCTACCCCCGGCTGTGGTAGAGACCCTCACACAGGCTAGAGCCTCGGCCACTAGGAGACTGTATGCTTTCAAGTGGCGCATCTTCTCGTCTTGGTGCTCTTCTCACGGAGAAGACCCGCAGAGATGCTCGATCAGGTACGTACTGTCCTTTCTCCAGGAGAGACTTGAGAAAAACCTCTCCCCTTCCACACTGAAAGTGTATGTTGCCGCTATAGCCGCACATCACGACCCAGTTGCTGGTAAGTCTCTAGGGCAGCACGACCTGGTCACCAGGTTCCTGAGGGGCGTGAGACGGTTGAATCCGCCTCGCCCGCGCCCCGTACCCTCTTGGGCCCTCGACGTGGTCCTGGAGGGCCTCCAGAGGCCCCCCTTCGAGCCCCTAGGAGAGGCCGATCTTTCTCGCCTGTCAATGAAGACGGCCGTCCTGGTAGCGCTCGCCTCCTTCAAGAGGGTAGGGGACCTACAAAAGCATTCTCTGTGTCCTCGGGTTGCCTAAAATTCGGGCCTGGAGACTCTCACGTTATCCTGAGACCACGGCCCGGCTACGTGCCCAAAGTTCCCACCACTCCCTTCCGGGACCAGGTGGTGAACTTGCAGGCGCTCCCCACCGGGGAGGAAGACCCAACCCCATCCGTGTTGTGTCCAGTACGCGCACTGCGCCTCTACTTGGACCGCACGCAGTGCTTCAGAAGCTCTGAGCAGCTCTTTGTCTGTTTTGGAGATCAGCAGAAGGGGAGAGCTGTCTCTAAACAGAGACTGGCGCACTGGATCGTGGATGCCATATCCTTGGCATACCAGTCGCAAGATCGCCCCTGCCCCTTGGGGATTAAGGCGCATTCCACTCGGGGTGTCGCCTCCTCGTGGGCACTGGCTCAGGGCGCCTCTCTGGCAGACATCTGCAGAGCTGCAGAGTTGCTCTGAGAGTTTATTTTAGGAGCGTTTTAGTGTTTGACTGAAGCTATCTGCAAACAAGCGTCTTCCAAAGACCCATCAAAATAAAAGTCCCGTTAAATTGAACACTCAGACAAAAAATACTGTAGTGTACTATTGAAAATTGAAGTGCCCTTGTAGTAAATTGATAAAAACTGTATACTATAGTAAAGTTCAAAAACAATATAGTAGGAATTTTACTGCAGTTTACTATAGTAAATATTATAGTATCCTACAGTAATGTATGTGGACAAATATAACACTATTGTATAGTAAAAAAGAAAAACACAGAACTTAGAAATATTAAAACAAATTTAGGTAATCTAAAAATGATATGGCCCTAATTTATCCATCTGTATGTAACATTAATGTCTTTTGTCAGTTACATCAGAAGAATATATATTACCTGTTTATTTCAGTAAGATAATTACATATATATAAATAATAAAAAAATAGCATTTCTCTAGGAAATGTTATATCGCAAGAAATATCGTTACCGCAATATTCAACAAAAAAAATCGCATATTGCATATTTTCTCAATATCGTGCAGCCCTAATTTAAATACACAATTGCATTGTCATTTTACATACTGCATTGCCATTTTGCGTATTGCATTTCAAATTGAAAATAGCTACCACTATGCTTCCATATGAAAAAGATAGGCAGCAATACGAATGATAAAGTAACCTCTTCCTGTTGCGCCAGTGTCGTCTCCTCAGTTTCACTTTGAACCCAGCTCTCCGCTTTCTGTCCTGCTCTCACCCCAGACACATCATGTCTCCTTAACCGACGTGCAAACCTGTTTTCGTCTGTCACTTTCACTTCATTGTGACCCAGAAGCAAAGATGGTGCCCAGTCAGGATGGGTGTCATACATTTCATATGATGGCTGTCCTGTAAACACAGCAGCTTCACAGTTTTTATTTTATTAAAACTAAATATGATATGGTATTTCTTTTAGACTTCACTCATTACTCACAGGCAAAACATGTATACCGCCACAAACGTTTGTTTTTAAAGAAGTATAAAAGCTACTCACCTGAGTGAAAGTGCAGGGAACATACTCGCATTGACATTGAGATGTTGTTAAAAGTGATGTTCTTCCGTCTCGCCGCCGCTATCCACGCCATGCGACGTCTTCTCGTGACCTCCTCAACGTGCTTTCCTTCACGTTCTTTACACTTGGGAAAAGCGAAAAAACGTAACCCGTTGTTCAGTTTTATTCCTGACCGACTGTGTGATTTGCTACTGCAGCTTTGAATACAGCAGGAACGACCGACCATGGTGATATTTTCCAAAAACAACAGTGAAAAAATGAAACGCTGCCTTAAATCCACTAACAGAATCCAAACGCGATCCTCCTAACATGGCGTCTACACAAGCAGTTACCCAGAATTCAACACCGTTCGAATACATGGGGCGCTGCGAAAACTGATCGCCATATGATATCAAAGTACCGCGAGAGTACGAATAGGAAGCGCACGAAGAGGTATGCTCTTGCGGTACTCTGATGTCATCGTTGCGCGAAGCGCAACCAGCGATACTGGCGCAACATAAAGTCAATTCTCTCTCATAAGAGATGTGATGAGTCTCACCGGGCGGTTAAGTTGTTAAATCCTGGATCTGCTCTGTCATGTACTTCTCAATGGAGAATAAAAACCAAATAGTTTAGCAGCAGTGCACTCTATCCATACACGGGTAAGCGTTTCTTCTCCTGCTGCAGTTTACAAGGCGCGAATCGCTGCCGTAGCGCCACCATCTGATGTGGAGGATAGATCAGAACGTCCGCCTTTCTTCATTTCCTACAAGTTCGTCATAAAGATCTTAAAGAAATCGATCACACTTACATCGAGTGTTGTTATCTAGAATATACCAGTTTAATTTCCTCTGTGAGATAATGACGTGCTTCTTTCTGTCTTATATGTACACAAGGGATCACTCGCTCATTCTTTATTTATATTTTTCCCACATTTTAGAATAACAGCAAACCCATCAAAATCATGGAATAACACACTTGTAGTAGTGAGAATTATGTTGTGACTAAAAGCATCCAAAGTAAACGAACTCTGTTATATTTAAATATCTTAGTCATCCTTTGCCTAGAATTTGCAAAATTGTACACTTTGCAAGTTTGCATTTTTTTATCCAGCTTCTTGAGGTCTCAACCTGGGAAACTTTTTTTATACAGTATTGAAGGAATTTCCATCTATGCTGAACTCGTATTGGCTGCTCTTCATTCATTGTTTTGTCCATTTAATACATTGTTTAAATAAAAAATTACTTTTCTAATAAAAAAATGTATATGTTGACACAATATATATTTTTGACTACAAAAGTCATTTAAAACATTGAAACATACACCTTTACAGGATAGTCTACCCAAAAATGAAAAGTAATTTTGGAGTAATTTTTTAATTGAGTGTATTTTAAGCTTTGGATAAAAGCATCTGCCAAATGCGTAAATGTATAAAACAATAAACAAGGCCAATTCATGACATCTTTAAACATGCATGTTAAGAGTTGTAATAAGTGTGCTCCCATATGTGCATGTCATTTGAGTAAATGAAACGTGATACCTTATATGGTTATATGCAAATAAAAGAAGGAAAAGGATTATTTTCTTCTTCCGGTTCAAGTGAAACTGATGTGTGTGAGCGTGTTTGTTACCTCCGTATAATATTAAGTTACTGCCGGTTACCATACGCAAAAATGTCTGCGCTAACAGGTTATGGGCCCAGGAGAGAAGTAGGTAACCGATGGAATAAACTTTGTTTTGACGGGGATGAAAAGAATTACGAACTTTGGGAGACTAAGTTTTTGGGCCATCTGCGACTGCTAGGGCTAAAACAGATTATTTTGCGAGCACCTCATGCAGATGATGAAGAGGACGATGATGATAAAAACGAGGAAGCATATGCTGAATTGATTCAATTTTTGGACGACAAAAGTTTGTCTCTTGTAATGAGAGAAGCGGTGGATGACGGAAGAAAAGCTCTGCAGATCTTGAGAGACTACTATGCGGGTAATGGAAAACCACGTGTAGTAAATTTGTACACAGAGTTAACGTCATTGCAGAAAGCTGCAAATGAAACTGTTACAGATTACATTCTTCGAGCAGAGACCGCGATTACAGCACTGAGAAATGCTGGAGAAACTCTTAGTGATGGGCTGTTAATTGCGATGATTTTGAAAGGATTACCCTATTCATTTAAACCATTTGCCATTTACGTCACACAATGTGATGCAGATCTAACTTTCGCACAATTCAAAACTAAGTTGAGAAGTTTCGAGAGTACTGAAAAGTTCCATACTAGCTCGAGTGATGACAACGTGATGCGAGCAAGCGCCTCAGCTCCAGATATCAGGGGGAGAGAACGAGTCGCTGATGGCGACATAACCTGCTACAGCTGCGGTCAAAGAGGACACAAATCCCGTGCATGTCCAAACCAGCGTCGCAAGAGACAGTGGTGCAGTTACTGCAAAAGTCCAACTCACAAAGATACATCTTGCAAAGATACATCTTGCAGGCGCAAAAAGAGAGACAACGTGAAACAAGCCACAGATAAAGATAAAGATGATCACGCGTTTGCATTTAAAATAAGTGACTGCCAGATCTACGGATTGCAACGGAAAGGACTAATGGTTGACACGGGAGCGACTTCGCATATTATCACCGACATTCGGAATTTTAAGGAGTTTGATGACAAGTTCCATGCGGAGAAACATTGCATCGAGTTAGCAGATGGAACCAGAGCAAATTGAGTGGCGCTGAAACGAGGTGATGCCGAGGTGTATCTGATTGACAGAGAAGGACGTCAGGTGAGGACGACGCTCAAGAAAGCCCTATACATCCCATCGTATCCTCAGAACATTTTTTCTGTCAAGGCAGCGACCGCGAACGGAGCCTCAATTAACTTCATGGAAGGATGTGACGAACTCATTCACAAAGACGGTACCAAGTTCGACATACAACAGTACAATAGACTTTACTATTTGAACACTGTAAATGAAGAAAATTATAGTTGTACTGTGTGTTATGATATTCAAACTTGGCACGAGATTCTTGGTCACTGTAATTATGATGATGTTTCCAAATTGCAGAATGTTGTTGAGGGAATGAAAATCAAGGGCAAAGTTGAAAAGTCCAATCTAGAATGTGAAATTTGCACACAGGGGAAATTTGTGCGGAGCAGAAATAGAGAACCTGATGCACGGGCTAAAGCAGCACTTGAACTAGTGCATACTGATTTAGCTGGTCCTATTGAACCTGAGGCTAAAGATGATTTTAGGTATGCTCTCGCATTTACTGATGACTATTCAGGTGCAGTGTTTGTGTACTTCCTTAAAGCTAAGAGTGACACTATGAAAGCTACTGAAAAATTCATTGCGGATGTGGCACCATATGGAACCATAATGTGCATTAGATCAGATAACGGTACAGAATTCATGGCAAAAGAGTTTCAGTCACTTCTCAGCAGAAATTGCATAAGACATGAGACCTCAGCACCTTACTCGCCCCATCAAAATGGAACTGCTGAGAGAAATTGGCAAACCATGTTTGAAATGGCAAGATGTATGCTCTTAGAGAGCAATTTGCCCAAGTTACTGTGGACATATGCACTAATGACAGCTGCAGCAATCAGAAACAGGTGCTATAACAGTCGAACGCAGCAAACCCCATACTATATGCTAACAGGGAGAAAACCAAACCTCTCTAGAATGAGAACATTTGGTTCAGTGTGCTATGCATACAAACATGATAAGAAAAAGCTAGAGTCGAGGTGTGAAAAGGGGATTTTTATAGGTTATGACAAAAACAGCCCTGCCTACCTAGTCTATTATCCAGACACTGGAAAAGTACTCAAGCACAGGCTTGTTAAATTCTTCACTAAGTGTGTTACAGAACACCAGACACAAACTGATTTTTCAGATGAGAATTTCTGTATGGAGGACTATATACCCACAGAGTCAAAAATAGTTGCTACTGCTCAGAGTCCAAAGACTACTGAAGAGTGTAGACTTGATGGTCAAGGGAGTGCTAGGAAAGAGAGAAGCGACCATGATGTACGTTACCCAAAAAGAAATAGGAGAGCTCCTCAGTATTTGTCAGACTATGTGTCGGATGTTGATTCTAATGACCAGATTCTAACCAATGTTGATTATTGTTACAGGGTGTGTAATGTACCACAGACTTACACAGAAGCTATGAGTTCAGACAAATCGTGTGTTTGGGCTAATGCCATGAAAGAAGAAATGGACTCTCTTAAGGAGAATGACACATTCACCTTAACTAAGCTACCAGAGGGTAAACTTGCAGTGGGGGGTAGGTGGGTTTATGCCATCATAAACAATGCAGATGAGTCTGAAATTTACAAAGCCAGATATGTTGCTAAGGGTTATAGCCAGGTAATGGGAGTAGACTATAACGAGACTTTTTCTCCCACTGCAAACATTACTTCAGTACGTGCTTTGATGCAAATAGCGGCACAATATGACCTTGATCTCCATCAGATGGATGTAAAGACTGCCTACTTACATGCTCCAATTGACTGTGAGATATACATGGAACAACCAGAAGGATTTGAGGTTAAATCAGACACAAGTGAAAAACTAGTCTGTAAATTAAACAAATCGCTGTATGGTTTAAAGCAGTCAGGAAGAAATTGGAACAAAGTGCTACATGACTATCTTACTGAGAATGATTTTGTGCAAAATCCTGCCGATAATTGTGTGTACACCAAACAAACTGCAAAAGGCAGAGTAATACTGATAATCTGGGTTGATGATTTGATCATTGCTGTCAGTAGCGATGATTTGCTGAAGAATGTGAAAGCAATGTTGTCCGCAAAATTCAAAATGAAGGACCTGGGAAAACTAAAACATTTTCTAGGTATTGACTTTCAACAGGCTGAGGGAGTTGTAAAAATGAACCAAAAAAGGTATACTACCAGAATACTGGAGAGATTTAATATGTCAGATTGTAAACCTAAATCAACACCATGTGAACAAAAACTGGATTATAGCAGTGATGCTGATCCTGTTGATCCCAAAAGGTATCGTGAGGCAGTAGGAAGCCTGATCTATTTGATGACATGTAGTAGACCTGATCTAAGTTGGGTTGTTAGTAAGCTATCTCAGTTCATGTCTGACCCAAATGTACAGCACTGGACTACAGTCAAACAGGTAATGAGATACCTAAAAGGGACAATCAGTTATGAACTATGTTACAAAAAGAGTGATGAAAAACTCAAACTTGTGACATACAGTGATGCTGACTGGGCGTCAGACCTAAATGACAGGCGAAGTACAACTGGGTACTGTTTTAGCCTTACTGAAAACGGTCCACTGATTTCCTGGAGATCAAAGAAGCAGCCATCCGTAGCTTTATCTACATGTGAAGCAGAATACATGGCACTGGCTGCGACAGCGCAGGAAAGCATGTATCTTGTACAGTTGTTGGATAATTTGGAAGGTGATTGTCAATACACGCCAGTTAAAATCTGGGAAGATAACCAAGGTGCAATTGCTCTCTCCAAGAACCCAGTATGCTGTCAGAGATGTAAACATGTTGACATACGGTATCATTTCATTCGATCAGCACTCCGTGATGGCAGAGTTGCAATTGAGTACTGTCCCACAGAAAGAATGGTGGCAGATGTTATGACCAAACCAATGTCAAAAGTCAAACTAGAGAAATTTAAAAGGTTTCTGTTCGGTATGGAAACCTAATTGTAATAGTCAATAGTGGGTTATTTATGCCATATTGAGTATATTGTTTTCACTGTACAGCATGTTGTATTCCTATGTTATGTTACAGAAATATATATACAGTGTTATGTGTAATGAGAGCAAGTGGGGGTGTTAAGAGTTGTAATAAGTGTGCTCCTATATGTGCATGTCATTTGAGTAAATGAAACGTGATGTACCTTATATGGTTATATGCAAATAAAAGAAGGAAAAATATTCTTTTCTTCTTCCGGTTCAAGTGAAACTGATGTGTGTGAGCGTGTTTGTTACCTCCGTATAATATTAAGTTGTTGCCGGTTACCATACGCAAAAATGTCTGCGCTAACAATGCATATTTAAATAGTAAACGACATGTAAACCATTAGTTAATCAAAATTTTATAGTTAATTACATTACGTGCCCGCAACGTACCACTTACGTTACCCGTCATGTTATTACCAAAATAGTACGGATATAGTACATAACTGGACCGTCCTTGGTTATCTTGTAACTTCAGGAGTTCGTGCAGACGACGTCATGAATTGGTTATTTAATGGTGAAATTACTTGCCTGGGATGTGCCAGCTACGTTGCTAGCTGGTAAGCCATGAAATTACCAAAAATGACCAATAAATTACGTAACCGGTACGGCATGTGTTAGCTGGGAAGATGCTTTTAGTGAGATCAGCGTGGAGCTACCCAATTTCAAAAGGTTGACCAATTAAACAGGGTTTATGGAATTCCAGCCAATATTAGAGGCCAAGCTGAAGAATCATTGAAGAAGACAGTTGAATTCACAAAAGAATTCAATAGACTGCAGAACTATTGTCACAGGTAATTAAATGACTGAAATGAGGATTTTTTGGTCAAATTTGTATTTAACATTATTAAATCAGCTGTTTGGCAAATGATTCCTGTAGTAAATAAATACGTAGTACCAGCAATATGTCCAAATACTGTTTTTTTTCATATTAGAAATTTGATGTTGTAATAATGTGCATACGCCGACATGCACAAGAGAGTACCAGATCAATCCTGTAGCATACTGTCTAGAGCTTTCTGCTAATTACCATATCTCTCCCTTCTTTCATGTGTCACTGCTGAAACCGGTCCACCCAGCTTCTGGCCCCGAAACCATGGACACTGAACCTCCTCCACCCCTGGAGATCGACGGATCACCTGCCTACTTGGACAAAGAAATCTAGGACTCACGTTGTAGAGGGGGTCAGATGCAGTGGGAGGGATACGGACTGGAGTAGAGATCATGGGTCCTGGATCCATCTCTGATCAGTGACTTTCACCGAGCATATCCCAATCATCCTGCACCATGACCTAGGGGACGTCCCCAGCAGGAGATCATATTTTTTCCACCATCTATGTATCTTTAGGAGGGGGTCCGGAAGTTCCAGCCCCCTAATCCCCCCCGTATTTAAAGTAGGCTACTGCTGAGTCACAAAACACTCAGAGTTTGCTCAAACTAAATGTGAACTTAGGTAAAAACTGAAACCGTCTTCATGCTACAGGCCACAGCCTGTCAGAACATCAAGTCAACAGGTGTCCTAACATGTAAGAGGATAATGCTATCTTTGATGCCTGGGTGTGATTTGTGCAGGTGAACCCTATGGTGGTTTTTCTAGACATATCGTTGACTTTTCTTATATTCTAAATATATTACTGAGTTTTCTTATATAAAATAGTTTTCTTATATAAAAGAATACATTTAAAGGTAGTTATAGAGTTCATGTAGGCCTACTTCTCTGATCTTAACAAGGGCTATGGGACTCGTGTATGAGTTTGAACACTTGAACACCTGTGTACACACCAAATATCTTATCACACTGAGACAGGAACTGCACGTACACCACACACACATTTGTAGAGTAGTTTAATTAAGAACGCTGGGTTGCTTATTCTTATGCTAAACAATGAGCTCATTTTTAATAAAACCACACACTTTTGAAGAGGAGTTTTAACTTATCGCATACAGCCAAGGACGCTGGGGTGCTCAATATCACTAAACCATGAGTTCATTTTTTAAAACCAATGTTAAATCATGTTTCGTCCGAAAGCCCCCGGAAATGTGTCAAGATAAAGAGCACATGATATACGTATGTGTTGATTGAAAGGCGCTCCCTACGATTAAATCCTAATATGGTAGGCTGGAAATATAACTGTAACGTGAAATGTAACTGTAGCGAGTGATAAGGGGATGGACTAATAAAAATAAGTGATGTCATGTAAAACCTGGTTGGTTTGAACTGTGATAACAACTTGAGAACAATGTATAAAAGATGGAGTCAGACATGCATTCGTTGGACATCATTGGACATCATCAGATGAACTCTGTATGTCTCTCTTTGCTTGCTCGAGCAAATAAAGATCGAAACCTCTTGAAACCTGGCTCTCTGGTCTTCGTGAATTCTTTCTACATTGGCTGATCGACTTTTCGCCCCGTTCGGTACGACCTCCACAGTTCAATGCACGCATGTGAATTGCGTTTTTCCAGTTTTGCATTTAGTTCTCTCTGAACTGGCTCTGTCCGTGTTTGTCTGTATGTCTGTGCACTGAGATAGATAAACGCTTCCAACGAGTAAATGTGCTAAAGTTAGGGATGCTTGCGATGCTGGTGACAGATTTCACATGAGTCGAGCGACATATGCAATATGCTGTTGAGTATAACACTGACGAAAAGACGCGGGCTGGCCATCGGAAGCACGAGAACCTAGCGCATTCATTGTACACCCATTTGTACCAAAGTGATAATGCCCGAATTTGTGAAATCAAGAACATATTTATTTCATCTGTTTTATACTGCATATGAAAGCAGCACAATTGCGTTTGTAACGGAGGCCAGCTAGTGAAGAGCTGTGCAGTGTGTAAACCTCACTCCCCGACCAACAGAGACGCTCTAGCGACAGACGCTAGAGACTGCGGTCTTTAGCCTCCTCGTTAGAGCGCCCGTCTCCCATCCGGACCGACGCCGGTTCGAGGCCCGCGCATCGCGGGGCGAGTAGGACCGGTTACACGTTGCTTACCCAGCACATGCAGGAAGAACATCTACAGCATCGTGCCCGAACGTGTTTGCAGTGTCCAATGGGCATTGCACGTCTGTCTGTTTACTACCATTACAGCAATCGCAAGTTTGCATTACGTTATCTTAAATACACTGATGCGCAAAACCCTGAAGAAGTTTATTTTACTGGCATGTTGATGAACGTTAAGCAAAGAACTGCTGTGAGCTGCCAGTGTAAATCTTTTATATATCTTTAGTTTATATTATTCAATACACCAGGAATTTGTACAAATTGATGTTTGCTTAAAGAGAATAAAGTAAGTCAACTAAAATAAAATAAAATAAAATAAAGAGAATTGCAATGTGTTTAAAAACACTTTAATGTGCCAAGCCAAACGGAACCCAAAACCGTAGATAAAAACCGAGGTACGTATTGAACCATGGGTTAAGTGTATTGTTGCATCCCTAGTGTGTAGCATTCCAGGGCTTGAATTTCATTTTTAAAACTTGGAAGGCGAGGACTTGACATACAGACGTGAACAAAATTGTTGGTACAATATTTACCCTTGGTAAATATGAGCAAAGAAGGCTGTGAAAATATATCTGCATTGTTTTTCTTTGTGATCTTTTATCTATAAAATTCCAACATTACATTTTTACATTAAAGTAAAACAGTTGGAAGTGGGGGGAATATCATATTATGAAAAATAATAATCCAATACACCATGGCCATAATTATTGGTACCCCTAGAAATTCTTATGACTAAAATAAAAATGTATAAAAATAATAATCTTCCCATTTCCAACATCAGGGCAATGATCAAGTTTTAATCGACTGGAGATATGCCTGAAAGAGAATGTGTGTCTATATTGTATTAATGCACAACAAGAAGAATACTTTGAGTGGCCCAAGACTCTTCAAAGATCACAGACGAGAATTCAGTTTAATTTTATTGTCAGAAAAAAAAAGAGAAACTGCACCTCCATCACCACAAGTTATTTAGGACACTGTTCAAGAAACAAATCTTCTGCTCTCATGCAAAACAAAGTCCACCATATTTATTTGTCTTACTGGAACGTCAACCAGGACTGGGTTCTATGGCGATATGAAATGAAAAATAGTTTTTTTTGCAGCAAGAACAGAAGATGATTGGTGCATACAGGGATAAAAAAGTTCCCCATGTCCACCGGAAATTGTTTGGGGACAGGATAAACACAGGATCGTCGGAGAACACCGAGAGACTTGGAGAACACTAGGAGACTTGGAGGTAGGTTCGGGAAAGCAGGTAAGTAATGCTAACATCGGTCAGTCCTTTTCCGTTGTGGAGACCGGACCGTGTAGCTGTCTGCAACGCCAGGATCTCCTGCACTGAATAGACCGTGCTGTCCTCGAGCACCAGAGGGAGAGGGGGTTGTCTGCACGCTCTGTGAGATAAACGGGGAGAGCAGGAACGGGTGAGTAAAATGGTTTTAATAGTGACACATGAAAAGTGGGCTGAATCCTGTACTGTGATGATAGCTTCAGCTCATAGAAGAACTCATTCACTTGGTGGATGATGGGGAAAGGACCAATAAATCTCGGACTCAGCTTTTTGTAAGGCAGGCAGATGTCCTCGGTGAACCAGACATGTTGTCCTGGCTGGAGGGTCTGATGTCCTAAGCCATTCCTGGAGTCCAGAAGTGGTCTTTCAGCAGCGAGAGGGTTTGGTTGGTTCCCTGATGATCAGTGCCTAGGGAAGTGTGCACCGAGTGGATGAGTGGGGTCCGTTGACTGCGTGGATCTGGTGGGCACCATGGCGGAAGGGGGTAGGAGAAACTGGCCGCCGCGTTTTCCTCATCCAGGGACCATTGGATGGGGCTGACTATCAGAGTGGATAATTTGCTCAGAAGAACAAAAAATGAATGAATAGGTAGGCATGCATCTCCCTTCATACCCATATGTACGGGGCGGAGACTGGCATGCGGATGCCATTCGCCAAGTTCCTTGGCTTTTTAAATTGCGATCAGAGTTGAGAGGTTATCAAGTTCAAACCCCACACTGTCCGACAGAAAGGGAACTGTTTCTCCTCTCTTCTCTCTACATAATCTCTTTAAGTTTTGATATTCTAAAACAGAACAGGCAGAACAACAGAAAATGACATTTTAAACAACTCAAAACAAAGGAAATAAATAAAACAGAAATAAATTAATAGTAAAACAAATCTTTTTTTTATTCAATTAACACAATTATTTGGTGACTGGAACTTATTAAGTTTGATTACTATTTATTTATTTAATAAAAAAATGTTAAGACAGTGACAGTAACTTATTTTTACTGAAGCTTGAGATGTTTACTTTTTTCCTTTATTTGTGTGATTTTTTTAAGGCTCTTAGTAGCTCCAGTACAGCAGGTGGCGGTAACGCGCATGGCGCCTGTAAAGGACAGACGGGCACGAACAGTTGCTGTAGGAAGGACACAGCGATGGCGGCGTGCATACGCCTCGGGCGCGGCGCTCTGACATTAATAACATATAATAAATTACTTTCGCAGAGTAAATTAGTGACGCAGAGTAAATATGTATTGACCTCGAGCTTCAGATGTGTGTTTCAGTCTCCGTCAGTTTGTGGTGAGTGTTTGTACTGTCACGACATAAAGGTGCATATTCAGCACTGTCAGTTTTATAGACAGTCTGTCACGATTCTGCCTGTTAAAGTTACATGTTTGTTAAAACACGATTGACGTACTGTTTGCTGTGCATACAGCTTCGACACACTAACGTTAGCTGGCCTTCGCGGCACTCGTTTGACCTGTGCGGCTTCTGTCAAATGAATGAATGCGATGCGTACTGTGCCCAGTTTATGTGCTGTATTTACTATATGTCCATCACTGTTATCGCTTTAATAGACTGACTGAGGTCATCATCTGACACATGAAATGGCTCTCACGAAATCCTTTGGTGTTTGAATTTATGGTGTACAATTCACTACAGATTGTGGAGGATGAAGGTTATTATTGTCTTTTTGTTGTTAATCACAAATCATAATAAAGGATTTAAAAAAAAATCCTTGCTGTTTCGAGTCAGATCCATGGGCGTGGCTTGTTGGTTTTGACTAAATCCTTGGTGTTTCAAGTCTCACGAAACCTTTACCCTAAACTAGGGCTGTCACGATTATGAAATTTGGCTGACGGTTAATTGTCTAATAAATCATTGCGAGTATGACGATTAATTGTCTGTTTTAGAGCTTTGACTTTTAATTCTCATACATTTTTTATTCAGCTTTGAAACGACCATATTGTTCTGAATATAAAGACTATGTTCTTTTTCTTGGAAATACATAGGAAAAAATTGGGTCATCATACTTAAGGTTTAGGCTTTTACCTGTCAATAATATAACCGCCAAATGCTACATTAAGTAAATTGAAGCCACCATTAAAAGGAGTGAATTGAAGCCACCATTAAAATTCTATCAGTCATAGAAAAGCTTCTAGTCTGTTTTTTTTCTCACTTGCAAGACTACAATAAAAGTTTACTTCTATGTTAATGAGATTTTGGTAGACTGGTTTTCACACTGAAATAATATTAAATTGTACTGCAGGATATTTTTATGGTATATGCTTTAGTTTTTTTTAAAGTGATTGTTTTGTGGTGGTACATTTTACAAGTATTACCATGCTTTAGTTACAATATATACAATAAAATATGCAATATGCAGATTCACTACAGCTCCCCCTAGTGTCTTCTTCTGTAGAGATGTGCAATAATTGCGATGCTCTGAAACCATCACGATGAGACGATTATTTAATAATCGTGACAGCCCTACCATCTAAACTACCTATGATTGTTAAACTTGCCAAAAAGCACGGTTGCGTGATTTTTTTACATTTACATTTTTATGCATTTGGCAGACGCTTTTATCCAAAAGCGACTTACATTGCACTATACTACGCATTTGTTTCTAAGAATGTGCAACCACTGAGCTACAGGAAAGCGTGATGACGTCAGACTCGAAACACCAAGGATTTAGTGAGAGCCGGGCCCACATGAAATATAATATGTCATGGTGATGACGACATCATGAATGATCACATCTTCATCGATTATGTCTGTCTGTGTCTGTTTAAGGTCTGATCATGATTGATTGTGTGTGCGCATGCGGTCTGTTCATGTCTGGTATTTTTAAATGAAATCTTCTTCTGTTGTTTGTTTTAGATGTAACAGTAATGATAGAAATCCAATGTGCATCTCTCGGCACTCCAGCTTCTCAAAGTGAACAAAAACGGTTTCAAAGCAACAACATAAACAAACTTTACTGGGCTTGCTCGTTTTTGTGGACCAAACTTAACTTTCGGTACACATCCGCAAAGAATAGAGTCCATGTAGATTATTTCTGATAACAAGCAAAAAAAAGTAAATGACATTACCTAGCAAGTAAAAACTACAGTTAGGTCCATAAATATTTGGACAGAAGCACATTTTTTGTTATTTTAACTGTGTATGAAAGTGTATTCGAGTTACAGTTTTATAATAGATATTGTCTTAAAGTGCACACTCTCAATCCAGATTATCTGAAGGATTTAGGAATTACAGCTCTTTAATATGAAGCTCTCCCCTTTTTCAAGGGACGAAAAGTAATTGGACAGTTGAATCAAAAGCTGTTTTATTCACAGGTATGGGTTTTCCTTAAATAATTTCTTCATAAATGAAGCATGTTAAAGGTCTGGAGTTGATTCTACATGTGGTGTTTGCATTTGGAAGCTTTTGCTGTGAACCCACATCATGGGGTTCAGGGAGATCTCCATGCAAGTGAAACAGACCATAGTTAGATTTTAAAAACACTACACATCCGTCAGAAAGATGCCAGGAACATTAAGAGCGGCCAAATCAACAATTTGGGACATTCTGGGGGTAATAAAAACACACTTCTGAGCTCAGTAACAAAACAATCCTAGGTGTCCATATGAGATCAAAGTGGTGGATGATGACATTATCCTCTCCATGATAAAGAAAAACATCTTCACAACTTCCAGACCAAGCCATCGTACCTCAGTGTGTAAAAGAAGCTGGACATGGTCACTTCCCATTTCCTCACAGAGAAGTCGAAACAAACGTGACTGAAGGGGCCTAGTCTTTATGAAATTTACTATTTTAACAGCCTCATCCAAGACACATTTGAGATCTGTGGGCATCTTCTTGGTCGCTAGTGCTTCCCAATGAATACTGCAGTGTACGGAGCTCACGAGCGGTGCAAGTGTTTTCACGCGCGCAACGAGTCTGTTTCGATGCCCAGTCATGGCTCTTGCGCCGTCTGTGCTCAGACCCACGCATTTAGACCAATCAATTCCATTTGAAACAATGAATGCATTCAAAATATTAAATATGGCTTGGGCAGTTTATTGACCCTGCAGCGGCTTACAGAAAAGGAAATCCTCGTGTAGTTGTCCATTATGTACATACCGTACAAAGGCAAGAAGGTTGGAAAGGTTTGCTATATCAGTCGATTCATCCAACTGTAGGGCATAAAAAGGACTCTCTCGAATGTTTTTAACCAACTTCTGAGTTATATCTTCTGCCATTTCATTTATTCTTCTCTCAACTGTATTATCTGAAAGTGAAATCAGATTTAACTGCTTGCGAGCTTTGTCTCCACACATCACGCTAATCATTTCTTTTGCGGCAGGTAAAATCAAGTTTTCACCAATTGTGTGAGGTTTTCCAGCCTTTGCGATGAGTTTGGCAACACGATAAGATGCCTCCACTGCTTTACTGTTGTCGTTGCTAGAGAACGCAGTTTCAAGAGTTTTTTCCTGCTTTGGTACTCTTTAAGTTTGTTCTCAAAAAACTTAATAGGCTTGGACGCATGTTCGCTATGTTTTGTCTTCAAGTGTCGTCGTAGTTTGTTTGGTTTCAATGCTTCATTTGACAAGACTTCTGTGCATACAACACAGAGCGGTAGCTGCTCGTTCTCCATTCCCACACATGTGAAACCTAGCGCTAGGTAGTCACTACTATATTTTCTTCGTTTAGGTTTATTTTGAGTCTTTTCAGTGTCATGCTTACTTGTAGATGAAGAAACGTCTGTATTTGTCCTTTTCAGCGATCCCGTTGACCACCATTTAGCCATGTTTAAATCTACTGTAGCATGTATGCAGCAGAAATGTGTAAGATAAATTGGCGGGTTGTTAATACACCAATCAGTGAGCTCCAATAGTGAATGCATAGTAACAGTTTATTATTTATTTCTTGTTATTTAATTATATTTCTCAAATTATATTTAATCATGACTAGACACAGGGCTCTAGAGTGCGTCCAATTTGGTTCAACAACAGACACATTATGCCCATATCGTGGTCTAAACCAATCAGAGGGGGGTCCGCCCTTCACTATCTCTGATTGGTTTAGACCACGATATGGGCATAATGTGTCTGTTGTTGAACCATAGGGAGACATTCGCAGAGGCTTTTTTTTCCCTCGAACGGCTGGTCGCACCGGTGCGACCTCAGATTTTTTTTTGTGGTCGTGGTCCAGATATTCCTGTACGCGTGTGTACGTTTGAAAATGCTGTGCTGCAGTCAGACAGAGAGAGGTGAGTAGCCTAGGCCCATCAGATAAACAGAGTGGATGTAGCCGCGGATGATGAGAGAAGATGAAAAGAACGATTGACAACTTTTTCGTTAAGAATGTTAAGGCCTGATCCGTCCGAAAATAATAACCAATGTTGACACACTAGACTGCGACTAAATGGTGTCATTTTGCGA
The DNA here is from genome assembly GCF_024868665.1 of Triplophysa rosa. Classification (NCBI taxonomy): domain Eukaryota; kingdom Metazoa; phylum Chordata; class Actinopteri; order Cypriniformes; family Nemacheilidae; genus Triplophysa; species Triplophysa rosa. The sequence continues at coordinate 86,564 of NW_026634507.1, forward strand.
CAAATTTGCCTGCCAGTGCGACAAGTTTTTCTTAATGGTCGCACCGGTGCGACTGTCAAACTGATCAATATATAATTTTTGCGTATTATATATTTAATGCGCAGAAATGTTATATTGCTCAAGCTGCGCATTCAGTCACTCATTTTCGTCTCCCCTCCTTCAACCATTCACTTATCTATCAGTGCCCCGCCCCCAAAGACGTAATTCGCGGGTTACGGGTAATAGGCTAAGGACCGAAAGAGCAGACGAGTGAGGCGCTCAATCTTGCAATTTAAATAAATATGCAGAATACAAGAATTTCCCCTGCTAAGGTACAAAACAGCAAAGATAACGAAATGTGTTGCAAGTATTGTATGCATGTGAAGATAATGCAGGAAACATGTGTTTAAACTTTATGCACTAAACTATTGTATAAAGATCTCTAACAATACTGCAAAGCATACAAAACGTTATACATTACGTTAAATACTATTTATTTGTAAGTCGCTATTGATAGAAGCCAAACGTCTATCAATGCAGCTTTCATGATGAATAATCACTAAAAGCCTTCAGGTCTCACGGGTTGTTTGAGATATGCACGCGCCCAGAGAGTCAGAGCACAAAATACTAAACGGAGTTCTCTTTCACGCCTTCTTACTCTGAAACGGACATATTAACACAAAATAACCTAAAAATTCCCATATTAACAAGAAACCTTGTAAAGGTATTCAGTTTGTTTCGTGACCAAACAGTTGGGAAACAAAACACGTGTTCCAGTATATTGCGCGAGCTCTTAAAGGGGCAGCAGCATAATAAAGATATCTGTTTATAATGTTCATCAAACAACAACGGACGGGCCCAAAAACACTCACTGATATTAAAGGAATTGTGTTCTCTTATAGGAGTCGTTCACAACAAATAAAGGAAGAAAGTAGCTTTAAGAAAGATGTGCTTTAAATGTGGTAAAGTGTTGAAAGAGAGTTTACATATACAATAAAAATAATTCAATCATAAACAATGATTTGTATTAATTTCTAATTGATTTATTAATGTATTAAACACATTTTAATGAAGTTTTAGTGATTCTTTTTTCTTACCTCACCCCACGACTCTGGTGCTATCAAATTAAGGGCTGGTGCCACCTCTCTCAAGTGTTAGTCTAGAGCCCTGCTTTCTTGTAGAATTGTGCTTCAAATAAAGAACTTTATGTTGACCAGATTGTGTTGTGGTAAAAATATCAGTCTTGTAGTTCAAAAAATCTCTCAGACAAAGAAGGTCCAGGTGTCAAGGACTTACCTTTATTTGCTCGAGTCAAACAAAGTGAGATGTTCCAAGTCATCTAAAAACCAAGTCTACAGTTATAGTGAATCTTCTGAAAGGTGGTCCTTTCTAAAACCAATCAGGTAGATTCCCGTTATCTCTTATTTTTATTAACCAATTGTTGATTTTCTGCCACCAATATATCCCAAGCAACAAGATGCGTATTTATTCGTGGTAGGCTGGCTATTACCTAATTTTTTAAATATATTTTTATTAGGGCTGTCAACGTTAACGCGTTAACGCATGCGATTAATTTTTTCAAATTAACGCGTGAGAAAATATTTATCGCAATTAACGCAGCATCCGTTTGTTTTGACATCCTTTGTCTAGCGTTACATTATGTAATCACGCTCTTATTCGTGTACAGGCTTTTAAACCACTTAAGCGCGATTTGAAACAGTTGCTTTAACGCGTTCAATGAAGATAGACAGCTTCTAAACTGTGGGACGCGGCAAAACGCAACGAGAGGTCCAGTCTGGTGTGTACAGTAACGGCTGCGTCGGTGAATCTCTGTCAGACAGCGCATCCGTGTTATGTTCTCTTTCGTGCTTGAATGGATAAAACCACACAAGATTATGTCAGAATGCCCGTTTTGTCTAGTTTTTTCTTAAGCACAGACTTCAAAGTGTAAAATAAAATCTTAAATGAATGCAAAGAGTTGTGAAAATGGGAGTGTGGTGACGGTCAGATCTGCGTACTAAGACGGCTCTTAAAGGGGCCACGTTCTTAAACGTGCTGCTGTGACTCCTGTCACTAATGTTAATCAAAGAACAAAATAAAAGAGGAAATCAATGTGATTTTATAGCTTTAATGAGAGTTCTTCTGCATTTAATTTATAATTTAGCATTAAAGACTGTAAAGTGTCCTTCAATTTCCTACATGAGCTCTCAATTATACTGTTGAATGGCTATAATTAATGTTAAAATTATCAATTTAATAGAGACATCAGTTACAATACTAATATCAAAATGTTAGCTTTCATAAAATTATGCTGTTAAAGAAATATGTTGTTTCTACATCAATTTGAAGATTAAATGTGAAATTATTAAAATGTAAAAGTATATTTTAAAATATAATTGTTATGTGCGATTAATCGTGATTAATCACAGAAAAAATGTGTGATTAATCAGATTAATTTTTTAATCGATTGACAGCACAAATTTTTATATATCCTCGCCCACCACAATTATGTCATGGTCATCATGACCTGTTTCCCCTTCTTCACCTCCTTCTCTTGTCTTTATCTGTGGCAAAACTGTGGCCTTGCTCAATGTAGATAGTAGTCATAGTAACGGGGCGGAACATGCCCAGATTTGGTCATACTGTAGGGTTGGGGCCGGAAAAAGTCCCCAGATTTCATAAACACTGCCAGACATCAAAAACACAGCTGTGCAGGGTGCTTTTCAGAATCTCATACAAATGTGTTTAAAACTAAGAGCAATACATAGTGAATAATGATCAAAAACATAAAGACAGATCAAAAACATAAAGACATATCATGAAATTCCTCCATAATTGTTAGTTAATCATTTACAAGTCAATATTGCCTATATGGACAGCGATTTAAAAAAAAAGGTGAACTTGTAAATCTTGCGTTAAATGCGATGCGGTCGAAAATTTGGGTGCACCTAACTTTTGTGCTGGTGCACCTAAGAAAAAAAGTTAGGTGCACCAGTGCAACCAGTGCAAAAAGTTAGTCTAGAGCCCTGAGACATTTTTACATATTAACAATAGTATTTCTATGAAAAATTGGCAGCCCCTTGCAATACTTTTGCGGCCCACTAGGGGGCCGCGGCCCACAGGTTGAAAACCACTGGTCTATAGAATAATATTGAAAAAGAGAAACTATAGCACATAGATTATTCACTAGGGATGTAACGATTCACTCAGCTCACGATGCGATGCGATTCATGATTCTGATCTCACGATGCGATTTATTCACGATTCACTCACGATTTATTTTTACAAAATGAGTTGAAACAAATTAGAAATGAACAACTTCCCTTGCATTATTTCTTAAATGCTTCACGTTTCTTTGTATAATAAAATTGTTTTATTTCAAATAACAAAACTAAACTGCACTTTTATAACAAATTATTAATAGAAAAAGTCTCTTTAATGTAAACAAACGAATACTGTCTGTGCTTTTCTTGGATTTTTTTGCATTTAAGAAATATCAGCATGTCCACGTTTAGGTTTGCAGTGAACATGGCGGCCCCTGCTGTTCAAAAAATGTATTGCTATTGCTCACACCTCAACCGATTTGAATCGTCACACATTATAATCGATTTTCAACCGGCTCATGGTGAATCGTTACATCCCTATTATTCACATCTGTTGTATGAACATTGGGATGATGATGTTTTTTTGTGTCTGGCAGGTGTCACCCCTCTGAATGTTCAGATGCCGGCGCTCTCACCAACCATGGAGGAAGGAAACATTGTCAAATGGCTGAAGAAGGAAGGTGATTTTTTTATCAAGGGATTTTCTTGTCCTGCAAATAAAAACAGTCAAACATATACCCGATCACTATAAAGTAGGAGTGTAAAGGTTCAAATTACTCACAGTTCAGTTTGTGTCTTGGTTTGTGCTATGTTCAGGGAAAAGGGACTACTGATAAATAAAAATAAGAACAAATAATCAAGCTACAAGTAACGGCACCAATAAAGCAACAGAGCAAAGCAGAAAATAAAATAGGATACCGTGTATACTGTATAGGGCTGCAACTAACGATTATTTTAATTGTCAACTAATCTAGCGATTATTTTTCGATTAGTCGACTAATCTAACGATTATAATTTTTTATTAATCTAATAATTTTTTTGGGATTACTTTATTAATCCTTTGGCAAACTTTGCAAATAAACAATAAATTCTAGTATTTTCTTACATTATAAAGCAAATCATACTTTTTACTCCACTACATCTTATAAATAAATAGTGTTGTTTTAACATTTTAATCTGTGTTTACATTTAAATCACTATCTTCTTTTAATTAAGTAGTTTTAATTTTAAAAGTAAAAAAGACAGATTTTTTAATGTACTTAAGTATGGTATTAAAGGTAAAAAAAAAACGTAGCTCTGTATACTGTGGTAGGCTATATGAGACCAGTTTTTTTTTATTGCACTTATGCTTTTTGTTGTCCTTATGTTGTTCCAATTGCTTCCATTGTTTCCCTCATCTGTAGGTCGCACCTACAGATTAGTGACAGGAGTCACAGCAGCACGTTTAAGAACGTGGCCCCTTTAAGAGCTGTCTTAGTACGCAGATCTGACCGTCACCGCACTCCCATTTTCACAACTCTTTGCATTCATTTAAGATTTTATTTTACACTTTGAAGTCTGTGCTTAAGAAAATACTAGACAAAACGGGCTTTCTGACGTAATCTTGTGTGGTTTTATCCATTCAAGCACGAAAGAGAACTTAACACGGATGCGCTGTCTGACAGAGATTCACCGACGCAGCCGTTACTGTACACACCAGACTGGACCTCTCGTTGCGTTTTGCCGCGTCCCACAGTTTAGAAGCTGTCTATCTTCATTGAACGCGTCAAAGCAACTGTTTCAAATCGCGCTTAAGTGGTTTAAAAGCCTGTACACGAATAAGAGCGTGATTACATAATGTAACGCTAGACAAAGGATGTCAAAACAAACGGATGCTGCGTTAATTGCGATAAATATTTTCTCACGCGTTAATTTGAAAAAATTAATCGCATGCGTTAACGCGTTAACGTTGACAGCCCTAGTTAAAACATTAAAAAATGTGTATATGAAATACTAGAGCATGATATATGCTCTGTATTTTTTTCCTCCAAGTAATATCCGACTCTATTTTCAGTCTCATAATGTAATTGAGTAAAAGTAAAATACTACTGTCTGTCTCTGTTCATTGTACAAAACTATCACCGTATAAAAGACTCTAATGCAGAGTGGCGTTAAAGCGAGCCTGAACTCAGAATGCATTCGCTTCGTTATTTACAGTTATGCGCATCCCGGGCGCACAATGATGCGCTTAAAGCACCTATTCCTTCTGAAGTCCCGGGGATCATTTTGCTCCCCAAAGTAAATGATAGTTAGAACACAACGAGAAGAGATTGTATGTTACATGCAGTGTTGTGCAAGTTACTTCCAAATAGGCATGTGCCGGTATCAAATTTCCATGCTGCGATTAATTGATTAAGGTTTCGACGCGGTAAACAGTATTATCGCAGTATTCAATTCTATGAGAAATGCAGTTTGAAAATATAAACCAACTTCAGTGTTTTCCTCTTGATAACAACTTTATTTTAAATAATAAAGAGAACCTCAAACATTTAAATACAAATAAATATAAATAAAACAACACACAGTCATGATGTATAAAGTGAGTTTATTCAAACAGAATAAAGTGCAAACTGCAAAAGAACAACTTTTGTTAACTGCTTTTAAATATACTTATGTCTGTACAACGCTAGTACTACAATTCATATTATTATTATTATTATTGTTTGAATAACAAGCCAAGCCAGTGTGTTAACTATTATAGCAAGCTAAACATTTATAAACAGCAAATTCACTCGCACTTTGTGACAGTGTATGACTTTATTGCGTTCCATCAACGTATAATTAAAATAATTATTCTGCCACACTGTCAAATTTCATTACTCGGCTTATTTTTAACCCAAAATATTTCCAAACCTCAGACTTCACCCTTTTAGAAGGGGGATAAATCGTCGGCAGCGTTCCTCCTTCTGTCATGCTTCCTCTCTGTGTGGTACTGTTTACATCAGAGTGCGCACACGTCTTTTGCTCAGCAGCGCACACACACACACACGCGTAGGCATCTCCACATGGGGAATGGGATTGTTTAGATCAGAGTGCGCATTCCTACACAGCATACACGCAGTGTACTTTTATCCGGTTGATGAAAAATAAACAAATACGCGCTCTAAAAATCAAAATGCTGATCTATATATTTTCGCGGTATTTGAAAGTGCCCGCGATAACAACATCACGCAAATCCATTACGCGGTTAATCGCATTATCGAATATCGGCACATGTCTACTTCCAAACTGTAATACATTACGGATTACTTGTTACTGTTATTTAAAAGTAATCATTTACCTTAAAATATTACTGTCTCAGAATTGTAATACGTTACATGACTCCTGTATTACTTTTGAGTTACTTTCACCAAAATAACTACAGAAGTAGAACTTAACATTCTAAAATAAGTCTTTGAATTTTTGTATTTTCAAAATACAAAATACTTTTTGCCAATCAACCTCTTTAGGCTGCTGATTTCTTGAATTAACAAGGCTATACACAAATAAATACCAAAACATACTAGATTAAATGCATTATTAAAAATGAATAATTATTAAAAATAATAGTATTTTGTATTTCAAATGGATGTATTTGAAACACTGCCCATCCATGCAGTCTAATAAGGAGGTTGGTTTGCAAAAAGTATTTTACTTTGAAAATACAAAAATACTAAGATTAAACACATTTAAATACAAAATAGTCCCATCCCATCACTGAACTAGATTATATAGAATTCTAGCTAGTCATCATGTAAACATTAGCATACCTTGTCATTGCTGCTGGTCACAGGGATCTTGCTAACTAGCTTCCTGAAAGCAGCCAAATGACCCCTCAAAACCCGCCCAAAAGGAATGAAAACTAGCCCAATTATTTTCCGGTGTCAAATCAAAGTTAACAACTGCCAAAAGACGTTTCTATTGCTATATTTACTTATCTGAATGGTTTCCTTGGTATTGTATATATTTTTTGTTCTGATAAACTCAAAAGATGTTTTGGGGGATTTAGGAAAGCAAACAATTCTGGGTCACCTTTGACTACCGTTATAATTTTTTCTGCTATGGTAGTAAATGATGCCAAAGAATTTTCAGTTGCTAACATTCTACCAAATATCTTTGTGTTGAACCGAACAAAGAAATTTATACAGGTTTGGAACAACTAGAGGGTGAGTAATCCATAACAGAATTTTAATTTTTGGGTGGAGTGTCCCTTTAAAAAAGATCCCATGTGTGCTCGAGGCCACGCACGGAAATAGACGAGAAACGTGTTTTCTCTTCGCTAGACATGCTAAAACTTGCTTAAGAAATGAGCATGGTTAAATATATTGCATATGTATAATGTGTACAAGCACGTCAATGTTTTAGTTGTTCTAGACTGCGTATAGCGCTGCTCAAACGTGATATTTGGCAGCCGGAAGAATCAAGTGTTGTACACTCACACGTGATTTATTTCATTGTGCAACATGACATGCACCGTACGAAACATTGGTAAAAGCATAATTCGGATGCATTGTCTAATACCACCGCTATATTTTCTTCTTTGGTTGAGCTGAGCTCCTGCGTCCCTCCCTGTACTGTAGCCTGCCTGTCAGACACTTGTTCCCCACACTTTTGAGAACGGGCCGGTCCTGGAGTTACCAGGTATTCATCAGAGTATGAATACACGTTAACAATCTCATCAATTAACATTTATCCTTAGAATATAAATAAACATTTTGGCAGCCGCAGTACATTATGAAAGTAACCCGCGGCTCCATAATTTTTCCCGCAACTGCATTTTCAAAATAGCCCAATTGTGTGGGAAAACCTCGACTCTGGCAACACTGGCGCTAGGGCTTACAGCGAACCGGGCGGGGCCAATAGCCTCGGACCTTTAGCTTAGAGACTGAAATCATGCCATGTTACAATACAAAATAGTTCCACTAGCCAGAGGGAAATGAATGACAACACAGGAAATAGAACTTACTTGCGGGATTTTTGATCAGTTTACAGTTAAATCTTCTCACAGCGCGCAAGCAAGTTTTCTACTGCATCATCTGGCACTTAAATGTTTAAATTGGCAAGGCTTGAATGAGTGTAGTTTAAACAGCAACATGTGCTGTTCAGGTCTCACCTGCACTCGCGCGCTCACAACACCCGGGTGATAAAAGCATAAATGACTGTACAGCATACGTCAATCCTATTGAAATTTGTCTACGTTATTTGATTTGTTGTAGGTATTAAATTTGTATCCATCGACAAACATACATTAGCTGAACTTTGTCAGTCTGTTTTACGCATTACAATTTTTAACAAACCACATTATAAATGCGTCATCAGATTTAAGATGAGCCGAACCGTTGGTGGAGAACCGTGCATAGTCGCGGGAAGTGGGGGTGCTGCGGGGGCTGCAGCACCCCCTGGCGTCGAGCGAATGAAATACTGAAACAGTGTGAAAGATGTAAGGAATAATTGACGAAGGGCCGTTCAATTATCGAAAGTTAATGCACACCCCGAGGTGGTAATGCGGCCACGACGCGAAGCGCAGTCCCGGTCCCGGAATGCACTTGCTGGTAGGACTAATTTCTTACGCATCTCATCTGAAGGCGTTGCTTGAGCCTGCATATGCAGTTTTCCGAGATTGAGAGGAAGACAGACAGTGCACATGCACACACGTTTGCTTCACTGAGAGTGAAAAGACAAGTATCTATATTTGATTTGTTTTCATCATATTTAACACCCTGTCGTATAAGAAAAGTATTTAGAGATAAAAGTGACACGAGGTTTCTGCGCCAGCTGCGGTTCTCGCAGTGGCATAGAAAGCTTCCTGTGTGTTTTAAGTCCCGTTTACCCATTCCACAGACGAATTTAAGATGTTGTTGTTGTTGTTATTTTTGTGTTTCGCGTTTTATCTTTAACCCGCTGATTGTGTCATGTAGTTTGCCGTTACCTTTGATACATGCTTTAGTTTTTCGTCTGAACAGTCCTGTACAGTGCTCTCGCCATTGTTGTTCAAATGTTCATTCTGTCCATAAATATTAATAGTTATTTCTTCTCAGACAATGGAATTTGCCTGTCACTTTGTCTGTTGTTAGATACATATTCACTGGTGGACAGTAGGCTAAACTTGGCGAAGTGATATGGAACTGTAATGTGGTCAGCAGACCTGGAACACCTTCATAGGTGTGCGTTTAACTGAAAAATAATGCACACCCGTCGAACGTTCCTCAGCCAATCAGAATGAAGCATTCAACAGCCCCGTGGTATAAACATAAATAAAGGCAGTGACTATTTGCACCAGGTCCGCCCACCAATATGTGATTGGAATAGAGAATATGTAAGAACGACTTTGTCACGAGGGAGGCGTGACGAGAGCCGTGGGAGGAGCAAGCGAGGCCGGTGATGTGATTGCTGATGAGCTTCAGCTGGGCGCCACACCAGCCTCTTATCTCTCACGGAGGAGATCGGAAGCATAAATGGCTGAGCGGCAGGAGTATACGGCGAGAGAGGACCGGGCCCGGACATTAGTTAAGTTTTGTTTATGTGTTTATGTTCGTGTGGCCGGCAGTCGTCCTTGAGGGGCTGCCGGCCTGTTTTTACTGCTGGATTTATTGTTTATTTATTTTGATTAAAGTCTTTTGATTGTTCGCCGGTTCCCGCCTCCTTCCTTCCGTTTTATTGAGCCTTGCTACAGACTTCGTTTTGAACAATGACTCCAGTGGCGTAAGGTGTAAAGTCTGTATAGTGTGACACAGGAGGCCGGGGTTCTAATCAAACGCTCGCATTTGTTTTCAATAAAAATTTTATTCATAAAGTTTAGGGTAAAGTAACGTTATCTGCCACTATTTATAAGTATCAATAGCATGTAACTACTTTTTTTATTTAATCCAAAGAAAACACAGCTATTTTCGGTTAGAGTAAAAAGCATTGCTGCCTTGGGCAGGCTATTTGTAACATTACTCTGTGTAAATAGACACTCCGTAAATGAAATGTTTTATCAAAAATAAATATAATACATTTTATGAATGTGTCTACTCACTAATATCCATTGAAAACATTAATAACGTCACTGTTTTTTGCTTTAATAACGTTACTGTTACAATGACAACGCAAGTGTTTAATGAAGTCACGGCGTTAGTGAAAGTCAAGTGTCATGAGCGGTCTTGTCCAAATGGCGCAAAAACGAATTTCAGACATTTTTACCTCATGCAGGACTTCAGCAGTGTCAACCCAGAAAGAAATGTGAAAAAGAAAGAAAGAAAAGAAAAGAAAGAAAACTGTGCTGTTGCCGTGCAGCATGCAGTTGTGTTTAATCGCGTGACCGGTTTGCCCATGGTTTTTGTTTGGGTGGTTAAGCTGCCGCCGTGCAGCTAGTTTTCGTACAACAGATTGTGCTTTGGCTATAGGCATACATATAACATACATGCGTTTATATGTTTGTTTTTATGCTGCATCCTATAATCACACTGGGATCTTCTTTATTCTCGGCAGCAACTAATTTTTGCCTCCGTTATTTATTAACTTTAAACTTAAGCGGCTCGCCCATGGCACAGTCATAACACAGTAATAAAAAAAAATGACAGCACCCCCAGCTCAAAATACATTCCCGCGACTATGGAACCGTGCGGTTTTTTACCGAGAACCGTTACACACCTACTATAAAGGTATCTCGTTTTTTGTAATGTTTTACAAATAACATTAAGAGTTATATTACCCATAAAGCGATAACCTGACGGACGAGTAATACAGAGCAGTGGTTTGCTGGGTGTTTCTTATCTTAAGGCATCTCTGACTCGAGTGAACCCAAGACAAAAGGCAGCAGGAAATCACAGGACAATTTAAAGCACGTGCTTGGATTTTTCAGCAGGTTGTGACATGAGGAGCACTGCTCTACATGATAGAACATAAGGCAAACTGATCAGCCACAACATTAAAACCTGCTGCCAAATATCATGTCAGTCCCTCATACTGCCAGACCAGCTCTGCATTACAGGACACATTGCTCTGATGTCCTGTGCTATCTGGCATTCTGACTTAAAACAGCAAAAAGCGACCCCTTGTACCCTATACCATTTGGCTTATAACCACGTAAAGTGCAACAGAATCCACAAAGTGTAATACCTCACCGTTTACCTCAGCAACTTCTAACAGACAGCAGAGTCATAAATAAATGATGGTTCCTATGAACATATATTCCAGGTTGTTGTAATAGTGTTGTTTACAGAAACACTGATGTGATGTGGGTTTGAACAGGTGACGAAGTTGCGGCTGGAGACGCTCTCTGTGAAATTGAGACTGATAAGGCCATGGTGGTCTTGGAGTCCAATGATGACGGAGTCCTCGCCAAAATCCTTGTGAGTACATGTGAGAGACAGGGGTGTCACTCAAGCTTTTAATGCTCCGTTAAACAGCTGGTTTAATATATGATTGTGGACACAGAACACACTGTGCTAAAACATCATTTAGTGTTACACATTTAACCAACAGCACAATACAATTTATACCGTTTAATGGTTGAAAGTCTTGTCTTGTGTGTGTGTTTCAGGTGCAGGATGGCAGCCAAGGTGTGCGTTTGGGAACTCCCATCGCTCTGATGGTTGCTGAAGGTGAAGACTGGAAACAGGTTGAAATCCCGCCCCTTGACCCCGTAAGACCAGCTTCGGCCCCACCTACTGCAGAAGTCCCGGCCCCTCCTGTGGCCTCGACGCGTCCACCTGGAGCTTCAGCACTGCAGCCGTCAGTATCTGTTAGATCGTGTCTGATGCATGGGAAGGAGTTTCTAGATGCAGTTCTTAGAACATTTTCTGCAAGTTATTTCAACACAAACATCTTGTGAAGCTTTTCTCAGCCGCGTTTTTCAGTGTCAAGGTCATTTGAGTGGTGATCTAGTTAGAGTAAGCACAGGTGTGAGCCTTCAGATGGTGAAAGATAAGCTGATTATTTCACAGTCATGTGCTTTATGTGCCGTGTGTTTGAGATGTGATTTTGTGTTGGTCAGGTTGCGTTTGAGTCCGGCTGCCAGACACATTTTGGACACGCATGGTTTGGACCCTCATCTGGTGAAGGCTACAGGCCCACGTGGTCTCACCACTAAAGAGTGAGACCAACACGCACACACACACAAACTGTATATTGTATCCTCTGATCCTCACCCTACTCCTAAGCCTAACCATCAGAGATGGATCAGACTTTTATCTTCTGTCATTTTTCATTTTGTTTTCTGAAATACACAATATCCCAAAAGCCTATATGTACCTATGGTTATTCATTGTTTTGAAGGGGTTAAAGACACTCAATTGTTGTTATTTGTGTCTGTCTTTCTTAAGAGATGTTCTGAAGCTGTTGAATCAGAGGGATAAAGTCCCATCAGGCCCCTCTGCTCCAGTCACAGCTGCCCCAACGCCCTCTCCACCTGGTGTCCCCACCACCGGCCGCCCCTCATACCCACCCGTCTCTGTGCCCGGAAAACCTGGAGCTCCGGTGAGTCATTCACTGAACTGACACTGAGAACCCCCCAAATCTGCCAAAACATCTAAACAAGCTTTAAATGACTTTAGACTGACACAAGATCCTATTCACTGAGTAACTTCTGATGATTTGACAGTTCTGACGAACTGATGGTTCGCTGTACACAGAGATTCAGAGAGATTTCGTTTAAATCCATTACAAATGATTTAATGACATATAAGCACAAAGACACAACAAGGCACAGGAGCAGTCAGGAATGAACACGTTTAGGTGATTTGTACCACATCGGTTTGCTAGATGCACATAACGGAAATGTTCACGATGTTCTCAGGGCACGTTCACAGAGATACCGGCCTCTAACGTCAGAAGAGTCATCGCTCAGAGACTCACACAGTCTAAGAGCACCATCCCTCACTCCTACGCTTCAGTGGAATGTGATCTCGGCGCTGTCATGAAGCTCAGAAAACAGCTGGCCAAAGGTGAGCGCACACACATCCCAGCAGAAATGATCCACACAAACAAAACAATATTAGACTGCTGATGTTGATTTATTTTGCTGTTTTAGGTTTTGAAGCGGCTGAAACGCCAGGCACTATAGACTTCTGTACTGATTTCAGTCATGTACAGGGTGTGATACACCGGCCTCTTACAACATGATTGGTGTTTAAAAAAACATGCAGTGTATTGAGAAATAGTTTTAGACAAAAGTTGTTTTCCTCTGCTGAATCCTTTGAGTCACGTTTTAAAGGCATGTCAAGTGTGTGCGGTTTGTGTTCACTGTATCTGTGTTTGTGTGTTTAGAGAACATCAAGGTGTCAGTCAATGATTTCATCATCAAAGCCGTTGCTGTTACACTCAGAGTAAGTGATGTTACACATACAGCACACTCTAGGGGTGCACGGTGTACCGGTGCCACAGTAGCATCGCCATGCTTAAGCTTTATAATACTGGAAACGCCGCTCTATTTTTTACATTTTGCATACATTTCCGTTTAGTCATTTAGCAGACACTTTCATCCAAAGCGACTTACAAATGAGGTAAACAATGGAATGGATTTTTAAATGGTAGTATCGTAGTACCGTAAGTAATGTTGCATGCATGCATTAACGTTCATTTGAACACTTACATCTGCCTTTTTGCTGTGTTTCTCTTTTAAATGAATCTGCTTTTGAAGGACTCAGACAAGATGATAGTTCAGTGAGTCACTGTATGTGTCAGTGCCATTTTGAACGAATCGGTCGAATGATTCACTGACTCAATATAAAATGTGAGTCCATTTCAGTTTCGCATTTATAAACATTGCTAGAGAAACATTGCTAGAGAAGTGAAATTTTGGTGCACATTTGAATTAGTTACCACGTGAAAAATGTTCTAGTGTACTTTACACTAGAACATACACATACACTGTTCAGACCGCTGTATCGCTAGTCTTTGCTACGAGGTGGTTAGAAGGCGTTCCTAGCTTTGCTTGCTCTAGAAACATTTATAAACAAACCCTGCAGTAACTGATGAGAGACGGATTAGATTAGATTAGATTAGATTCAACGTTATTGTCATTGCACATGTACAAGTACAAGGCAACGAAATGTGACCTCTGCATTTAACCCATCCAGAGAGTAGTGAACACACGCACAGCAAGTGGTGAACACACGTACCCCCAGAGCAGTGGGCAGCTATCACTGCAGCGCCCGGGGAGCAAGTAGGGGTAAGGTGCCTTGCTCAAGGGCACCTCAGTTGTTACCCGCCGGCCCTGGGAATCGAACCGGCAACCTTCTGGTCACGAGTCCGACTCTCTAACCATTAGGCCCAGATCTGTAGTACATTTTGGTTTATTTTGTAGATTTCAATTGGACATGTACACTGGGGTGTCCTATACAGTGCCTAAAATATTTGCTATTTCGGAGTAAGGTGTTTGTTAGGGCTGGGCGGTATTGAGGGTATAGGCCGTTACTAGAGGTGGGCGGAATGGCCAAAAATCTATTTCACGGAATAAGAAATTTTATTTCATGGTAATGATATATTTCATGAAACAATCTCCCATTATAATTCTATATTTTATACATAATTTTTCTTAGATTGATTTAACTAATTTATTTATTACAGTTCATTTAAATGCTCACCATAGTTAAAATGTAGGCAGGTTATGAAAATGTACTAAAGATATCAAATTAAGTTCTGATAATCAGATGTATTATTTATTCATATTTATCTTCTGGCTATATCATATGTATACAGTAGGAAGATAGACAACATATATAACAATAAAGTATGAATATGCACAAACAATGAGAGTACAGTATGACTAGTGTTATAAACTGGTGTTCATGGGGTCTGTACTGTGAGTCTTTATCGTTCTTCACTCTCTATTAGATGAGCAATTTTAGTGTGTTGCGACTCTCTGTCTTTAGGTTTGTTTATTCTCGGGCTTGTTTTTGCACTGTAAGTCTCTGGTGACTCCTCACGCGTCTCCCAAAACTGGAGGTAGAAGCGTATGGCGTTATTATAATGACAAATGTCGCGAGCGCATTATTACAAGGCGAGAGCGCATTCTTGTCATACGAGCGCGCGAATCTCCGCTCGCACGCCGATTTCCTTTGCTCGTGCACAAAACTGGACGCGCGCTTTCAATTATACGCTGCTCTCTTATGAATTTTCTCTCCTCTCGCTCAGTGAGCGTGTGCGCACTCAAAATGCGTGCCGTGCGTCCACGAATCCTTTGGTACTCTTGCTCTCGAGAGGTCCTCCTTGTGTGTTCCAGGCATTATAGGCTGTCAAAAGTTGTCAACCAATCAGGGATAGGCTTCCACGGCGGGCCAATGAAAACGCGACCTCTTACATGACATCTTATTGGTTGAAAGTGACTCGACGTTTTCAACGAAGCAAGATGGATCCACCACGTTCTCAGGTAACAATATTAATATATTTGATGCAACATTATTAGTCAAATGTGTATTAGAAATGAACGGGGCATTAGGATGCTTTGTAGGCTACATATAAACGTCAGTTTAACTACCATGTTATTCAGACAAAACAGGCCAACACCCTCAAGTTCATGTGGTCCTCATGCATGTCCTACACTAAACATAGTATTGTCAAAATAGTACTAAATTGATTACCGAACAATTTAGATTGGTGTCTTAAGTTAGCTTTATTCTAAAATAATATTTACTACAAGTAACGGTACATATCAAAACAATAATAGCACTGGAGCATTTGGAAAATCATATAATATTCTATACCTATTTGGTTATGCATTTAATGCGTTTGCAGACACACACTGTAAGTGTTCTGCATTCAGTGTTCCAGAAGTTCAGGGCACACAACTGAACTTCTATGCAATATACCAAACGCTCCCTTACCGTTCATTTATAATATACATTTGATTAATAATGTTGCATCAAATATATTAAAATTGTTACCTGAGAACGTGGTGGATCCAGAGGCGTATTAAGACCTCATGGTGCCCCCCATCCACCCACCTACCCACACGCAAGAATCCACTCATTAAAAGATTTATATATTAAAAGATTTTATAAGAATGAAACTCAGCAATTTACAATATACTATTTTACAAGAATTACACATTAACATGACACTTTTGTAGAAAAGAACACGAAAAACAACTCTTCGTCAAGCATTTTTAACAATTAGGCCTACTGTAGTTAAGAGGTCGCATTTTCATTGGCCTGCCGTGGAAGCCTATCCCTGATTGGTTGACTACTTTTGACAGCCTATAATGCCTGGAACACGCAGGAGGACCTCTCGAGAGCAAGAGTACCGAAGGATTCGTGGACGCACGGAACGCATTTTGAGTGCGCACACGCTCACTGAGTGAGAGGAGAGAAAATTCATAAGAGAGCAGCGTATAGTTGAAAGCGCGCGTCCAGTTTTGTGCACGAGCAAAGGAAATCGGCGTGCGAGCGGAGAGATTCGCGCGCTCGTATGACAAGAATGCGCTCTCGCCTTGTAATAATGCGCTCACGACATTTGTCATTATAATAACGCCATAGAAGCGCGTCACATCAAAGTGCTTGCGAGCATCATCGCACATTTCAACTTAAGTTTCACCTTGGCTCGCCTGAAGTTAAACTTTATAAAACTATTAACAGCTTTTCAAAACAACCTGACTTCTGAAATACGTGTTGAAAATGAGCTTTTTTAAATGCTGGCGCAGATCCCTGCACGAGCACTGCGGGTGAGAGAAGCGCCGGACTGAAGCGGATCACTAAACTACTGACTGAAAGAAGGTCAAAAGAATGTTCATTTGTTACGGGTGGATTAATTCATTAGTTTTTTTCAGAATAGCGCCTAATTTGCAGAGCGCCGAGTTAATAGAGTTGTATTCCATGGAATGTAAATAAGTAGGCGTGGTTAGCTCGGCGCTCTGCAAGTTGGGCGTTATGATGAAAATAAATTCGCCCATTAGGGCTGGGCGATGTGTTTAAAAAAAAGATTGATAATCGACTTTAAAATCATCGAAATATCTGATAATATCAGGTGTGTTTGACTTCATACAACGTTGCGCAGACGATCAGCGTATTGATGTTATACGCCCATCAATCTGCAGATACGGACCGGGAGGGAATTTGTTCCGGTGCGCCACGCGCACAAACCAGTGTTGCAGTGACTTCTTTCATCAGGTACAGCGTGTAGATAAACCATAGTTTATCTCTCATTGTTTGTGCATATTCATACTTTATTGTTATATATGTTGTCTATCTTCCTACTGTATACATAAGATATAGCCAGAAGCTAAATATAAATAAATAATATCTGATTATCAGAACTTAATCTGACATCTTAAGTGCATTTTCATAACTTCTTAACTATGGTGAGCATTTAAATGAATTGTAATAAACAAACAGAAAAATTAAATCAATCGAAGAAAAATTAGGTATAAGAAATATAATTATAATGGGAGCTTGTTACTGTGAAATAAAATTACTCATTCCGTGAAATAGATTTTTGGTCATTCCGCCCACCCCTTGTGTTTGTTATTTTGTTAATTTGTTATGTTATACGAACAAATCAGACATCATATTTCTCTGCTGACCAACTGAACTTCAGTGTTGTGTGTGTGTGTGTTCATGTTTGTATATCCCAGTGGAGACCTAAACCTGAATACACACCAACACATGGGGACTCGTGTCACCGTGGGGACCAAAATTGAGGTCCCCATGGGCAAAAAAGCTAATAAATTGTACAGAACAATATTTTTTAAAAATCTAAAAATGCAAAAAGTGTTCTATGATCTTTAGGTTTAGGGATAGGGTTAGGGATAGGGGATAGAATATACAGTTTGTACAGTATAAAAAACATTACGCCTATGGACTGTCCCCACGGGGATAGTAAACCAGAAATGTGTGTGTGTGTGTTTGTTACATGATGGAGGGATGCGGTTCTCCGCTGCTTTTAAATGTGTTTGCTTGTTTCTGGCAGGAGATGCCTGAGGTGAATGTGACTTGGTCTGCTGAAGGACCTCAGGCTCTTGACTCTATCCACATCTCCATCGCCGTGGCAACACAGCGTGGCCTCATCACCCCCATCATCAAAGATGCTGCTAACAAAGGCCTTCAGGAGATTGCAGCCACTGCAAAGGTTTGATGTCACATCATTTAGTAGCGTTACACTGCACGTGGACATTCACATGAGTAAAATTAATAATGAACGAACAACGAAGCTTTATTAATAAAGACTACTGCTGCCATGAACATGTTGATTGATGATGTTGATTTTATTCCCTCCACACAATCTCTCTCTCTCTCTCTCTCTCTCTCACACTCTCAGGCTCTGGCTCAGAAAGCACGGGATGGCAAACTGTTACCAGAGGAGTATCAGGGAGGGTCATTCAGGTAAATTGCTCTCTTTTTTAAGTTTCTTCTTTCAACTGACACTGTCAAATTCTTACTTTGTATTTATGTTGAACTTTACTGCACATGATTTATTTAGAATCGTTTTTTTGTGATTTGCTTTTTTCTTAATAAAATCACCCTACACAGAGTATATTTACATTACATTCATGCATTTGGCAGACGCTTTTATCCACAGCGACTTACATTGGATTGTATTATACATTTGTTTCTGACTATGTGCAATCCCCATGGGGATCAAACCCATGACCTTGGCATTGCTAGTGCCATGCTCCAACCACTGAGCCACAGGAAAGTCCGCCAAATGCATAAAATTGAAATGTAAAACACTTTTATTTTAAACTGAAACACACTTCAACCAAATTGATGCTGTCTATGTGAGATTCTCCCATTTTCAGTGAGTGATATATGACATATTTATGGGGAAATTCTTAGTGTTAATTCTTAATTCTTAGTAAAAGATTATTATGCACATGTACAAAAAGCATTAAAACATGAAAACAAATAGGTGGTACTACAATAGCTTAATTGTAGCAACAGTATTTTTTGGTCTAAATAATAAAATGTAATGCTCACCCAGACCTGCCTGAAACGCCTCAAATCTGCTCGTTTCAGAGAGGCGGGGCAAAGAGGAGATACAAACATGCATGGTATGTGGAAAATACAGCGTTTTTGAACCTTAAATCGTGTATACACATTGCATTACATATAAAACAAACCATGATATTCGTTTTAGCCGTGTCACATGACCCCTTTAATTATTCAAATGAAATACTACATCTTGAAGGTTAGGAAATGATCTATCATTTAAAGCAGTAAGCACAAATCACATATCTTTGTAATTTTTATGGCTTTGATGCCTTAAATCTCCTTATTACATGTTGCAACTATAGCCGTGAAATCACAGCGGGGTCACATCTTTTCCCTGAGTAAGTAATATTGGCAGTTAACACTGCATTGTTAAACTTTTCTTGCCAACCAATATTTGGATATCATTATTAAAGGGGTCATATGACACAGCTAAAATGAATATACAGTAATGTTTTGTTTTGGATGTAATGCGATGTGTATACAGGATTTCAAGTTCAAAAATGTTGTATTTTCCACATACTGTGCATGTTTGTATCTCCTCTTTGCCCCGCCTCTCATTGCTCTGAAAAGTGAGGTGTGCTATGATTGGCCAGTTAACCAGTGCATAGTGATTGGTCGAATACTGCAAGCGTGTGACGAAAATGTAACGCCTCTTACCATATTTGGAACATCAGAACATCAAGCAATTGTACTGACAGGTACGCCCACGTATATATTTGGGCGGTCTTAGTCAAATCATACCACCAACTGTGGGGGTGTGGTTACACAAGGTGTTTCAGGCAGGTCTGGGTGAGCATTTGCTTTTAGATAGAATGCATATTTTGTTCCCACACTTTCATTTGTGCAATTGTACGTGTCTAATACATGCATGGGCAACTTATAACACACCAAACACACAGAAAAACACATATTCGCACCATATGACCCCTTTAAGTAAAACAGTACAGATTTTTTTGCTTAAATTGTGATCCTCTGTCATTCATAAAGAATGTTTTAAAAGTCCCCGTGAAGTGTAAGTTGCGATCGTTTTTACTTCCGTATTCTGACACATTTCCGAGTGAAAAGGGATTTCAAAGGAGAAAATTAGTGGGTGTGGCTTGGGTTTTCACTGCAAATTGATTGGATGTGTAAAAACAGCTGTTGCATTGAGTTTGAAATGAAAGTGGCAGCAGACTGACAGTTGAAGGGGAGGAGTTAACGGATGCTCCTCCCAAGCCATCTAATTTACGTCATTTGAGATGGATCGTCATTAAAGGACGGAAGTGCATTTTCAGATTTTAATTGAAGATTATGCGGGTACATGAATTTTAAAAACAAAATGACCATATTGATAAGCTATTTACCATAAACGCTGCAATATTTAATGAAAAAATAAGAATTGTCATTTTTAATTTCACTGGGACTTTAAGAGTTCAAAAGTTACAGTCGGCACAGAAGAAATCCCTGTAGCTCCTGACGATATATTGAGGAATCATTCTGTGCCAGAAATATGAATGTGTCTAATGATGTTTGTTTGTTTCAGTATCTCTAACCTGGGCATGTTTGGCATCAGTGGGTTCAGTGCTGTAATAAATCCTCCTCAAGCGTGCATTTTAGCAGTGGGTGGCACCAGAGCCGAACTGAGGTTGACACCTCAGAACCAGGACAGCTTGACTCCCGTTCTCTGCACCCAACAGCTCATGACCACCACTTTATCCAGTGACAGACGGCTAGTAGATGATGATCTTGCCTCACGCTTTCTGGAGAAATTTCGTGCAAACCTCGAGCGGCCTCAGCATACGAGTCTACCATAGAAACAGGAAAACTATAGAAGCAACACTGAAGGGCTTAGGGTGAAATATTCGGATTTACTGTCCGTATTTGACATGAAGTTGTACATAGTTATAAAGTTATTCCAGTTGAGAGAAGCACTTCTCTTTTAATTCATGGGACAATGAATAACTTTCACTGCATACTGTACCATAACAGCTTTTTCTTATTGGATAGAGTTCAGTTTCTTAAGCAAAATTAAATCTACTGATAATTCAATTCCATAATGCCATCTTATTTCTGTCTTGATGCTGCCTTGTTTGCTTTGGCTGACAGTCAATAAACTTATCTTCTGCTGTTCTTTGTCACAATCCTATTTTGAATATTATATGTGTGTGTATATATACAGTATATGTTGTCCAGGGGTGTTTTTGATGATGGTGGAGGCTGGTGTTGTCTAATGTTTATAACCAGTGGTAGGCCTACTTAATGGTTTTCTGGAAGTGCATAAACTGTTGAGAGGTGGATAAACTATTTCTGACGTGTTGCGGGAATATGGGCATTGTCCCTTTAAGAAGCATGGGGTTTGTAGTCCTGGCTGTACTGAATGATGGGAAAAGTAGTGCGGGTGCGGGGTATTCACTTATGTGAAAGAAAAGTAGCAGACGGAGAAAAGGAGAGTAAGCTGCTTTAGAGGTTTTGTTGTTTTCTTTATAAGTTCGTGAAACCACCCGGGGGTTCAAGTGATGGATGGAGCTTTCGCTGACGAGATTAAACAACGTGCTTCGTAATAACTTTGTCGGCTCATCATTGTGAGAAATGGACCAGAGCAAACTGTTACAGTCTAACATTATCCGCGATCGGAGAGGCGGATTAACAAAAAGGTAACATGTCAGAGATGGGTAAACTGCATTTATTTGCGTTTAGCCTCTGTAGTATTCATATGTTGGTCATGGACCAATCACCTGTTATAATTTATGCACCTGTGTTCTCATTGGCCATAATGCACGTATTATGGAGATTAGCACGTAGAGCTGGTTGTGTAGGCTACTACTAGAAAGTATGCTGCATGTGGTAGTTGTGCAAAATCATTAAACTTTGATACACTTATATACGGAATCCTGAGTATTCTTACCAAAATATTACATGGTGTCAGAAGAGACGGATAACACAAAGAAGCTGCCGGAGTCCCGATGCCTACAATGGACTGGAACGCGAGCAATCTGCCCGAAGCATGGCGCAAATTTAAGCAGCACGCGGAGCTAATGTGCAGCGGACCCCTGAAAAAAAAGGTGAGGATGAAAAATGCAGTTATCTCCTTTTGTAGGTCGGAGAAAAGGGTCGTGACATATTATGACCGCTTCGCAGCGTATGTTGAACCCAAGGCTAATGTGATATTTGCACGCTACAAATTCCATGAAAAGGTGCAGGGAGCA